>NC_059384.1:7445738-7680738 GCF_019703515.2 Myxocyprinus asiaticus
TTTAGAAACTTTGTGCGAACATTGTGTGAATAAATTAGCGGGCCAAATCGAGAATTATAGACTATGATGAAGGGACGATGTGTATTGCATAGCACCCTAAGCAGTTATTGCTTTCTGTTTTGACTGAATTCTCATCGCAAATATATGATTGATATCTTAAATAAATTTTGGTCTGCTTCTGTACAGACAGATGTAGGCATGTAAATGAATATCATACCTACATTAAATTTGACCGAAAACAAAGTTCAAACTTATAGGCTATATCATCACCCGGAAACGCATTGTTATTATTGATGTATATTCCATAACAAACCACACATTTTGTCGGATAGTTTAAAACCAATAAAAACAATTCAGTTAGGAACACTGTGTTTTCTGTAAGCACATTTTCCATGTAATTAAAAAGGATAAATAATAAAACATCAGACGGCCCTACCCAGAGAGAGGGGCTGTTATATAAATAATACATGTGCGATTTGAAAGTCCTGCATTTTCAGTCATTACTCTCATTAATTATGAAAATTAGTATTTAATTCATCTGGCACCGGATAAAACTGGCCGCGGAGGTGAATGTCATAGGGGAAATGGAGATCCGAGGTGCCTCTTGCGCTCTGGCTGATGGTGGTGCGCTGCGGCACCGCGCAATAACGCGTGCCATAGTGGCAGCTTTTGCCATAATCAATCGGGTCCTCGTGCTTAAGGGAAAATATCCCGTTAAAGTTAATAGGAGGACTCAGTGGGCCTTCGAATTGAGGGCTACCGCATTCTGGCGAGACGCTTTCGTAGAAAGGCTCGTATGTGTTGCAGTAGTTGTACGGCCTGAAGGGTTTGACGGCATCCACAGCGCCACTACCGTGTCCAGAGGGCGTCACCACACCGGGGCTGTGGTAGGTCGTGTACACTGAGTCGTACGGTGACCTGCCAGAGAAAGACGCCTCGCCGTTGATCTGATCCGTGATGAAGTTCCTCGCGTTCAGCTGGAGACATCCGGCTACTAAGTTGGTGGTGGGCTGGGAGAGCCCCTTGCACAGGGTCTGCACGAAGGTCAAGAAGTCAGGCCTCTTCCCGGTGCTCAGGATCTCAGAGAGCGCCCAGATGTAGTTCTTGGCGAGCCGCAGAGTCTCGATTTTCGACAGTTTCTGCGTTTTGGAGTAGCAGGGAACCACCTTGCGCAGGCTGTCCAGGGCGTTGTTCAGTCCGTGCATTCGGTTCCTCTCCCGCGCGTTGGCCTCCATGCGCCTCAGCTTCACCCTTTCGACACGAGCTTTGGTCATTTTCTTTTTCCGAGGCCCTCTCCTCCGATGCAACCCGTTCTCGTCCTGCCCGTCCTCCCTTTCATCCTCATCCTCATCCTTCTCCGAATCCTCGTCGTCCATCGTCTCGTTTTTAAACGGCTCTTGTTTATTGACCTTCACTTCACCCACGCAATCCCGTGGAAAGTTTGCCCCAAACTGAGTGTCCTTTATGACAGGAGCCTCAAACGGTAGAGTCAGCATTGTGCTCTCACTGGGGATGGTGAGAAGACAACAGATCTTCTAAATGATTGAGAAAGCCATTTAAACAAAGTAAATGAAAATAAATACATTCAAATCAGTGCTCCATTATAAATACAGTTATACATAAAAGTAATGATTCATATTTGACAGGTTTGGCCATTCCATGAGTGACAGCAAGTGATGTTGATTCTCAAATCAAAGCAATGCACACATTAATCTGAAGCTTATGTAACAAAACTCAACTGCAGTCCATTCTGCACAGGAATGCAACACAATTGAAATCTGTAAACTTATTTTCAAGTGTTATATTTCATAAAATGTATGCATTTTTTTAAATATAAGGCATTAAAATCTGGTGAAATGGCACAGTCATATAGTCGTACAGCACAGATGTCCATCCTTAATCAAAACACCTTCATCCTTACCTGTATAATGATGGTGTCAGACAGTTTTCATATTTCCATTTTTGAACTTTTTTTCTGGCGTGGTTTTTAGCAGGTGAACAGCTCGTGCGTTTTTCTCACCACCCCACTGTTCTCCTTGTCTCGCGCTAAGAGAAATGACACTGATGCCAACTGCCAGAGCTGGTATCCATGCCATCTGCCACTGACGTCACGTGGTATGGGTTGGTCACGTGAATCGGTCCCGGGGGACCAGTATTTCTCCCCTGATCATCTGGCATGTGCCTTGAGCTGCGTACCACTGCAAAACCACAATGCAACCTTAATAAAGGGCCACGTACCAGAATTCACCATTAGAATCTGTTGCCATTGGTTTGCATGAGCAAACTGCTCAGGAATGTTATGACATGGTCATAAGAGCCTATACCTAGTCTCTGTTGTTCATTCAAAAGGCAGAGCACCAGATATAAAGGAATTGAAATTGGATTCTTGTGCAAATACAACTATAAGTGGTCTGAGCAATTTAATAGCACCTACAATTATTTCTAATTTATATAAGGTATTCTGTAAAAACAGAACTGATGAATGACAGCAAGTATTGGATGATTGATGGCTCTTGTTTGCCTGGTCATTCTCTTCAAGGGCATTTGCCAAATGACTAAGCATGAACTGTCTGTCATCCTAAAGGCCATTTTTAGTTTTGACATTTACTTTAATATAATGGGAACATGACGCTTTGACCAAGAAAATAAAATACTGCGTTTAGAGATGTCAAACTGAGGACAAATTCAACTGGGGTTAAAAAAAAAGAAATGAAAAAAAAATGGCCAGTTATCAACACCGATTTTGAGACTGCAGTGTTTTTGTTTTTATTTCTTCTACAAAAGTAGTTCTTGCTTTTTGTTTACACTCTCTCTCATGCACACACACACTCACATCATCTTTCCCCACCTCCCTTGAACACAAACACACACATTCACACCACCTCACTCGTGTGAATCTCATTAAAAACATTTAAAATTTCACCCCAAAATCAAAAGATAATGGTAAGAAATTATATTTTGTATCAAGAATTTTAGAGCCATTAAGACTTTTTGCCTGTGACATTTTCATGACAACTCAAGAATTGTTTAAGTTTTTTCTTCTGCAGAACACAAACAAAGATTTTTAGAAGAATATTTCAGCTCTGTAGGTCAATAAAATGTAAGTGAATGGGGTTCAAAATCGGAAGGTCCAAAAAGCACATAAAGGCAGCGTAAACGTAATCCATAAGACTCCAGTGGTTTAGTCAATGTCTTCTTAAGCGATCCAAACGATTTTGGTTGAGAACAGACCAAAATGTAACTCAATTTTCACTATAAATCTTGACACTAGCAGTCTCCTTGGTGATCAAGATTTCAAGCTCGATTACACTTCCTAGCGCCATCTAGTGCTCTGCTCATGCTCAAGCACTAGGAAGTGTAATCAAGCTTGAAATCATGATCGTGCTTAGAAACTGCAGTGGAGTTATTTTAGTATTTTTTCACCCAAAAATGATTGGATGGCTTCAGAAGACATGAACTCCTTGCTGAAAAGACCAGCATTGCTGGCCAACAGCTTATTGTTTGGGTGCTTGTTCCCCAGGATGGAATGCTGGTGTGCTGGTGTCCCCAACAGGCTTTTAACTAGCTTAACCAGCTTCATCAGTAAGACCATGCTGGTCAACAAGCTTCACCAGCAAGGTTTAGCTGGTAAAAAGCATGGCTTTGCTGGTCCATCAGCTAGACCAGCACCAAACCAGCATGAACCAGCATGAACCAGCTTAGACCAGCGTGAGAATTGCATGCTGGTTAAGCTGTTCTTTTCAGCAGGGCTAAACCACTGGAGTTATATGAATTACTTTTATGCTGCATTTATGAGCTTTGAGGTTTTGGTCACCATTTACTTGCATTGGATGGATCTACAGAGCTGAGATATTCTTCTCAAAATATTTGTTTGTGTTCTGCAGAAGAAAGAAAGTCTTTCACATCTGGGATAGCATCGTGTGAATAAATTATGAGAGTATTTTTAATTTGTGGGTAAACTATTCCTTTAACTTGTATTGATCCCGAAAGATTCCTTTACAGTTTTTCTCAATTCCTTTGGCTCAATTCTCGAATGAGAATTATTATTACACCAGTTTTGAATTTCTTATTCATTTTAGCAAATTGCATGTGTTTTGGCATGTGAGCAAAGAGTAAGTACAATTGTCTACAATTTGCACAATAACTGAATGCACATGGTTTGCTGATCAAAAGTGATGAGTTGATTCTCAGTGAAATTGTCACACTCTTCACAACTTCAAAATATTATTTTATCATGTGAGCCATCACATGCAAAATGATCCATTCAGTTATCAAAATCTGTCAGACATACATATTTATAAATATTTTATTTAGTATATTTATTTATTTATTTTATTTTATTTATTTGTTTTGGCATGGATGTCATTTTGTGACAATTTTCTGTTCACTATATATGACATTACATGTAAGAAATGTGTAAATCTGGACATGCAAATGTGAATTTTCTGTTTACATGTAACACACTGCTACAAAAATACATTTACTGTATACATACAAATGTGCATATCCTTTTTCTGTGTACTACAGTATTGTACAGTACTGACTTTCCCCAGTAAACTTTTACCTACTGTTGAAATCGGTATCTAAAAAGCTCAGTGTGATACACAATAGCATTCAGCTAGACAAAACTGACATTCTTGTATAGTACAGTAAGCAGTCAGTGTCAAAAAACAAGTAGAACAAAAATGACATTTGTATATAACACACATTTCCAGGGTTGACTGCCATGGTGAAATAATATCTAAACATTTTGACCAGTACGGCTCACACGATGCCAAAAAATCTTTTCATTTTGGTTGCATTGGCCACTTTACTGACACAATAACTACTGTGCACAATGTTTTGGGTGAGTTACTACATTCTGCAGACATGCAATAGAGTTGTGATGCCCCATAAAACAGTTGTGACAATTGCACTTACAGTTTAGAGAATGTTAAGACAGTTTCAAAAAAATTATCCTAAGTGACTGAGAAAAACTGTAAGCAAAATTTCCTTCTCATTATCGTAATGCATCCAAACTTTGTTTATTTTTTAGTTTTTTCCCCCATTTTTCTAAAACGATGATTCGCATTGTATTCTGATTACAGTAAAACAAGGACTATTTATTGAAATTAACATAAATCAAGGCAGAACAGAACAGAAGTTACTACCATGATAGGCTCTAATAGTATACAGTTAAAAATATTGGGTTATTTTTTAAATGTATTTTGAATTACTATAATGAGATTTGTATTATTTGTGTGCTTGTTTTATTTATTGTGCTTGTCATGGAAATAATGTCACAATATTTTATGCATGCATATTAATTTATTTTATTGGGGTGAAATGTGACTAGGATATGTTCTTTACAGGTTTTGGGAGATTTACCAGTGCACACTTTCACACTTTCTCTCTCTCTCTCTCTCTCTCTCTCTCTCTCTCTCTCTCTCTCTCACACACACACACACACACACACACACACACACACACGTTGGTGCGGCTATCCTTATGAGGACTCTCCATAGACATAATGATTTTTATACTGTACGAACTATAGAATCTATCCCCTAACCCTAAACCTACCCCTAAACCTAACCCTCACAAAAAACAGTTTTACATTAAAAAAAAAAACCAAAAACCATCGTTTAGTATGTTTTCTAAGCAATTTGAATTATGGGGACACTAGAAAAGTCCTCATAAACCACATTTATAGCATAATACCCTTGTAATTACCAGTTTGTAACCTAAAATAATGTCCTCTTAAACCACCCAAACCCGCCCACACACACAATAAATAATTGTCCAGATCTTTGACTCCTCCCAGATTGAGACCAAACACTTATGCCATTATCAAAGAAAGCTCCTGATGCTTTTGAACCTCTCTCTCTCTCTCTCTCTCTCTCTCTCTCAATCTCTCTCTCCCTTTCTCTCTCACTCTCTTTCTCTCTCAACCACACACACATTTATAATTAAAATCAGAAGCTCTTTAAATACAAGTGCATTTACCTCTCTCAGATGGACTGCCACAAAAAACATAACACGACATAAATGACATGCAACACTTTCCTTTACCTTTGCAAGTTTAATGAACTCTTTAAACATTTTAACCTGATGTTGACAGATTTTGACCAGCCCTGTTAACGGCAATCCAAATATCAGGCACAAGCACTGGTGCTGTGCATTAGCCATGAGTGATCTTGGAGTGAAATGGAGCCTGCTGAACTTTTTGTTGGGATAGTCAGGTTTATCTGCACTTATCAGCACAACTGAAACATAATGAACACAGTATACAGATGCAGTTTGCTGACAGCGACAACTCAGTCATGCTTGATTGGTGTGTATCCTGGATGTTTGTGTTTAGGAACACACATTCTCATCCCCTTCTGTCCCCCTCCAAAAATGCCTCAGCTGGTGATGAGCTTTACGGTTCTGCTCACACACCAACATCTGATGAGTCAAACTTCCCCATTTCAGACTAATCACTTGACTGCACTAATTGCAAATGCAAATATGCAAATTCATATTAATTAATTACTCTGTTAATTAGTTATCTGGTCTTTTTGGGCAATAAATCATTGTGCTGCATAAAGGAAAGGGGGCAGGCACATCCAACATAAAAAATTTAGCACACACGCTCGGTAAAAGGACCTGTAACCTTAAAAAAGCACAAAACACAAAAGCAATGGCTAGGCCAGACACACATGCTCCCCTAACAGACTCTCGTTTCCCAGACGGACTTGCTGTATACCCTGCAGACTCGCAGTGGAGGACTGGCCCCTTCTCATGTGGAACACTCGGCTGACAAGAGCTGTCTGCCAGTGATTTCATTAACACATTATCATCTTTTAAGGACAGTACGATGCCAGGCACAGGCAGCAAATGAAGGCATGGATGTTCACACGTCAAGTGGCATGCACACACACACACACACACACACATACACACACACACACACACACACACACACACAGTAAGATCAGTAGCTCTGCTAAAATGGTCTTTTGAGAGTTCTAGATGTCTGTTGGTGGGTCTGCTGTAAGCTAATCAAAAATAAGAGGATTTGATGACAAGGAAAGTCAAAATATTACGCTTTAACCCTGGAATACATATGAAATTTTACCCCTATAAAATGCAAATGTGGGTTGAAAAAGACCCAGATGAAATCTAGAAGCTTATATATATATATATATATATATATATATATATATATATATATATATATATATATATATATATACTGTAAAATATATAAAACTACTTTTATCAAGGAAAATTAATTGTAATAATACTTTTATTAATCATTTACATTTTAAATGGTTGATATATCTTTTCATAAATTCTGAAGAGTTTCAGACACATTGAAAATGGAGTAGGAGTTTTGAGAGAAAAAAAACAACAAAAAAAAAACACAGGTATGTGGGCATTATCCATGTCAATACTTCTACCCACACAATAACATACTGTACATATAAGTACAATGGACTAGTATAAAATTTATAACAAACAACTGAGTAATAAACTTGTAAAATGACATCCTTTTGTACTCTTTATTTCTATATTGCTCTATATTGCAATTTTACTTATATATTACTTGCTAGATATATAGCTATATTATACATTGCTTGCTACACTTGCCTATACTACAAATAAATATTTACATAAACATGGTATTTGACAAATATGTATTAACATAACAGATGGAAAATAAAAACAATCAATGTATTAAAAGTGTAATCACAGTGTTAAGTGCATTGAATACCATAGTAAACACATATGGATCCACACATGTATTCTAGGGGTAAATATTCAACTAAAAGTTAAAAATGTCAGTATACATGGTCAAAGACACCATAATTGACGAATACCCTGAGTGTCAGATGAAAAGACCACTTAATGTAAAAATTCGACGGCTGGGTAATTTTTTACCCACATATGCATTATACGTATATATATATATATATATATATATATTGCATCTATCTTTCATTACAAATGAATTTTTATATATATATATATATATATATATATATATATATATATAAATTCATTTGTAATGAAAGATAGATGCAAATTCCCTTAATGTATTTCATACTGTATCTGCTTCTTACTGTAAAGTGATGGAGGTCAGTATTTCAAAGGTACAATAGACATTTTTATACAGTAATTAAATGTTATAAAATAGTTTAAATATAATCAAACAGGGTTGACACACAAACGTACCCATGTGCCAACCATAGTGTTAATGGTCTGACAATATGGCACATGCATAATTCATCTGTTGTTAAAAATGTATAACATACATTTCTCAGAGGAGCAGGATGGCTGTGTACAATAGGAACTGTTGCTTGAAAAAGCTTCTGAGAAACTTTTTGGTTAATTATGTGTATTTTATATAAAGAACAACTTGATAAAGGCTATAAACATTAATAAATATAAATATTACAACTACTTGTAATATATGCAATTATATACAACTACTTAAAATACTGTATATATTGCAGCACAACAGCAATAGATTAACATTGTTATTGATTACATGTCTGAAGAACTATGTCTTCAAGTGAAAGGATGGTGCCTAGTGAATTGTCTTATTAAAATATCATGTTTAGAGTTTAAAAAAAAGTTTTGGGACTTAGACAATAGGAAAAATGTACGAGAGGCTGTGCTATATTCTGAACTTATTTAAGTGACCTGCCACATCATTTTAAGTCATTTTGACCTATTTTAAGTTTTATGCACTAAATTAAAAAGGAAAGTCTGAGCTTTCTAAAAATATATTGATTAACTTGTTAATTATTATATAATAATTATATTGTAACTCCAAACCGTTGTCAAGATATGTTGGCTGATATATTCATTTAAGTGCTTTCCTTTTTATTTTAGTGCGTACAACTTAAAATAAGTTTCTAGGACATAGTGACAATGGAGCAGGTCACATAATATAATATAATATAATATAATATAATATAATATAATATAATATAATATAATATAATTGTGGTGATAGGGGCACGACTGAATGAAAACTGTGGAGAGCAAGACTGGGAGAGACCGGAAGAATGGTAAGGATTGACACCTGTGGGAAATCACCTCTAACAGTTGTTTTGTGTTGCAGTGAGAGCTGGAGAGGGATAAAAGGGCAATCCAAACCGCCGGAGGAGAGAGAGAGAGAGAGAGAGACACAGTGTAGCAGAGCGTTCTGTGTGTTTTTTGTTATGCTGAAAAGCAAACCCTTGTGTGTCACTGAAAAGTGGAGAAATGAAAGTCTTACATTGGATGTTTACCCGGCTCCCTCTTCCTCCTTAACAAAGAAAGCTTGAGACGTATCACAATAATATAATATAATATAATATAATATAATATATTTAGGGCATCAGTGGTTCTAAAATTGTAATTTCCTTGTCTTATTAGAATCAGTGTTATATGCAACCACATACAAGCCAAAACAAAATATGCTTTTGATGTAAAATATGAACTTGTGCCATGTTTAAAAACAAAGCATTGAATAACTCTTGTAATTTGCATGCAGAAATGATCTGCTCAGTGCCGCTGATCCACACTCTTAAGTGATTTTAATTTCACTCTTGTACCAAGCCAAAGCTATAGTCCAGGGACTGGGAACTGGTGGGGGAAGTGTGTGTGTGGTATAGATGCACCGTGCTAGAAATGTTGATGTGACTGTGATTTATGTCAGAGTTGTGCCAAGAATGTCCATCAGTGTTGCATCCATATGACTAGCCACACACCTGTCCGTGTTTAAATCTGATCATGCCTGCATGCTGCATTTGGTGGGAAGGTAGGTTAAAACCGATTTGGCATGGGTGAAGTCTTTGGCATGGGTTAAATATGTCTTACCCTTTCTTTTGTCCCCTGTGGAGGCACACATTGGACTGGTGCTGTCCCGTACAGTCTCCTGCAGTCCCTCGCGGTTGTTGCCCAGTCCCAGATTGGGGTCTCCTGGCACATTTCAGACTAGGCTTCTTCCTAAACTGTCTGACATCTGTTTGCGAAGCACCCCTGAATGTGGAAATGTTAAGACTATATTTGGCTACTCATGACACCAGAATGTGTTTTTGTCTATGTTTGAATGAAAGATCAATTTTCTTTATGAAATGTTTGAAATATTTGGAATAATGCCTCCTGTCCTCTTTCTGCTGCCTACTATTTATTGTTACCTGAATGTTGCAGGAATGTTATGGAAATGTTATGCATTAGTGTGGTCCCAGCTGCTTTTGGCATGTCATTTCATCATTTGCAATCATCTACCCTGATGCAATGAGAGGCACCACAACAAATATTGTTTTGGAAATCTGCCTATTTTTCCTTTTATTGCGACTTCTTCTCTTGTACCCAGAGAGATAGAGAAAACGTCTCACAAGTTAAAATTCATGCTTTGCTTTTCTACTTCATATGCATTGCTTTCATTGAATTTTTATCAGAGTTTTTAGCAGCTAATAGGTAATACAGATGTCAATGATCAATAGCAGTAAGAGACTGAAGACAGAAACTGCTTGTAAAGAAACAACTTCCTAACCTTCTAGTGCAGTCTTTGTTAAGTGACAGAGTCAGATTGTGGTGCTCAATAAAACATGCATGGGTATCTGTGAAAACACACACAAGCACTTAGAAGTGTGATTACATGAGCACACACACTTTTATTCAGATTTGTTCCATTTACCAGGGCTCGTGTATTGTTTCTCTCTTGCCAAAACCTAACTGGCTGCAGTCAATTTTATTTTGATCTACCCAATTTAACCTCGGTTGCTACCAGATGAAGGATCCTTGTGTTGGAGCAGTTTTGGACAGCGTGCTAGTACACCCTCAGGAACAGGCCTAAATGTCCTTGGTTTTTAGCAGGCAGCTGTCCCCACTTAAGCCTTAATTTAATCTCCACTCTCCAACCCTCTGAGGCTCCTGTGTTTTCTAGAAAACAAGAATCTGGCAACACGGACACACACTCTTATATAAACACACGCACAGGCACGCTAGAACACATATATAGAACAAGAAGGACCTTTTATGCTGGACCAGTTGGACCAGTAGTTTATATTTTTTCTTGCTCTTCTCTGCAAAAAATATTTTTCTTAAGAAGTATGTTTATCTTTTTGTCTTATATACATATTCCTACAACTTGAGATGCAAAATGACATAATATATTAAGTCTTGTTTTCAGATACATATAACAAAATGTATTCAAATTTATGCTTAAAACAAGAAAAACTTTCAATGAAGTAAGAAAACTAAACTTGTTTTTATTTCCTTTTTATTAAGTCTATTTTATAGACTTCAAAAGACTTCATATCTTATGTAATTTTGATTCTCAAGTAAAAACAAAATATTTTAGATAATTTAACTGGAAAACAAGAGAAAAACATGGAGTAAGAAAACAATGTGGATAGTTTTTTTTAATAACTATACTTCAAAAACATTTTCATTTACAATAAAAGCTGGGAATTATATGGCTAAAATGTTCTATTATACACCGATCAGCCACAACATTAAAATCACCTGCCTAATATTGTGTAGGTCCCCCTCGTGCCGCCAAAACAGCACCAACCCGCATCTCAGAATAGCATTCTGAGATGCCATTCTTCTCACCACAATTGTATAGAGCAGTTATCTGAGTTACCGTAGACTTTGTCAGTTCGAACCAATTTGGCCATTCTCTATTGATGGTTCTCATCAACAAGGCATTTCCGTCCACAGAACTGCCACTCGATGTTTTTTGTTTTTGGCACTATTCTGAGTATATTCTAGAGACTCTTGAGCGTGAAGATACCAGGAGATCAGCAGTTACAGAAATACTCAAACTAGCCCATCTGGCATCAACAATCATGCCACAGTCAAAATCACTGAGATCAAATTTTTTCCCCATTCTGATGGTTGATGTGAACATTAACGGAAGCTCCTTACCTGTTTCTGCATGATTTTATGCACTGCACTGCTGCCACATGATTTACTGATTAGATAATCGCATGGATGATTGCTGGTGCCAGATGGGCTGGTTTGAGTATTTCTGTAACTGCTGATCTCCTGGGATTTTCACACAACAGTCTCTAGAATTTACTCAGAATGGTTCCAAAAACAAAAAACATCCAGTGAGCGGCAGTTCTGTGGATGGATATGCCTTGTTGATGAGAGAGGTCAACAGAGAATGGCCAGACTGGTTCGAACTGACAAAGTCTATGGTAACTCAGATAACTCACTGGGCATCACAGGAACTGTGGGCATCACAGGAACTCGCTGGGCATCACAGGAACTGTGCTTGACTGGTTTAATTCCTATCTCTCAAGTAGATCCTTCAAGGTAGCCTGGAGAGGTGAGGTATCCAAGCCACACCAGCTGCTTACTTGGGTACCTCAGCGATCAGTGCTTGGGCCACTTCTCTTCTCTATATACGGTGCATCCGGAAAGTATTCACAGTGCTTCACTTTTTCCACATTTTGTTATGTTACATCCTTATTCCAAAATGGAATAAATTCATTATTTTCCTCAAAATTATATAAACAATACCCCATAATGACAACGTGAAAGAAGTTTGTTTGAAATCTTTGCAAATGTATAAAAAATGAAAAATGAAAAAAAAATCACATGTACATAAGTATTCACAGCCTTTGCCATGACACTCAAAATTGAGCTCAGGTGCATCCTGTTTCCACTGATCATCCTTGAGATGTTTCTACAACTTGATTGGAGTCCACCTGTGGTAAATTCAGTTGATTGGACATGATTTGGAAAGGCACACACCTGTCTATATAAGGTCCCACAGTTAACAGTGAATGTCAGAGCACAAACCAAGCCATGAAGTCCAAGGAATTGTCTGTAGACCTCTGAGACAGGATTGTATCGAGGCACAGATCTGGGGAAGGGTACAGAAAAATTTCTGCAGCATTGAAGGTCCCAATGAGCACAATGGCCTCCATCATACGTAAATGGAAGAAGTTTGGAACCACCAGGATTCTTCCTAGAGCTGGCCGCCCGGCCAAACTGAGCAATCGGGGGAGAAGGGCCTTAGTCAGGGAGGTGACCAAGAACCCGATGGTCACTCTGACAGAGCTCCAGCCTTTCTCTGTGTAGAGAGGGGAACCTTCCAGAAGAACAACCATCTCTGCAGCACTCCACCAATCAGGGCTGTATGGTAGAGTGGCCAGACGGAAGCCACTCCTCAGTAAAAGGCACATGACAGCCCGCCTGGAGTTTGCCAAAAGGCACCTGAAGGACTTTCAGACCATGAGAAACAAAATTCTCTGGTCTGATGAAACAAAAATTGAACTCTTTGGCCTGAATGGCAAGCGTCATGTCTGGAGGAAACCAGGCACCGCTCATCACCTCGCCAACACCATCCCTTCAGTGAAGCATGGTGGTAGCAGCATCATGCTGTGGGGATGTTTTTCAGTGGCCGGAACTGGGAGACTAGTCAGGATCGAGGGAAAGATGAATGCAGCAATGTACAGAGACATCCTTGATGAAAACCTGCTCCAGAGCGCTCTGGACCTCAGACTGGGGCGAAGGTTCATCTTCCAACAGGACAACGACCCTAAGCACACAGCCAAAATAACAAAGGAGTGGATACGGGACAACTCTGTGAATGTCCTTGAGTGGCCCAGCCAGAGCCCAGACTTGAACCCGATTGAACATCTCTGGAGAGATCTGAAAATGGCTGTGCACCGACGCTCCCCATCCAACCTGATGGAGCTTGAGAGGTCCTGCAAAGAAGAATGGGAGAAACTGCCCAAAAATAGGTGTGCCAAGCTTGTAGCATCATACTCAAAAAGACTTGAGGCTGTAATTGGTGCCAAAGGTGCTTCAACAAAGTATTGAGAAAGGCTGTGAATACTCATGTACATGTGATTTTTTTTTCGTTTTTTTATTTTTAATAAATTTGCAAAGATTTCAAACAAACTTTTCACGTTGTCATTATGGGGTATTGTTTATAGAATTTTGAGGAAAGTAATGAATTTAATCCATTTTGGAATAAGGCTGTAACATAACAAAATGTGGAATTGTTTGGAAGCGCTGTGAATACTTTCCAGATGCACTTTACACAACATCACTGGGACCCACCATTCAGGCACATGGTTTCTTTTACCACTGCTACGCTGATGACACACAACTCTACTTGTCTTTCCAACCCAACGACACCACAGTGACTGCTCAAATTTCTGCCTGCCTGGCAGACATCTCGGCCTGGATGAAGGAACACCACCTGCAACTCAACCCAGCCAAGACTGAACTCCTTGTCTTTCCAGCCAACCCTGCTGTTGAACACAACATCACCGTGCAGCTGGGTGCAACTACAGTAACGCCTTCCAAAACGGTCAGAAATCTAGGGGGTAACCATCGACAACAAACTAAATTTCACAAGCCACATTACAAAGACCACAAGATCATGTAGATTTACACTCTACAATATCAGGAAGATAAGACCCTTCCTCTCTGAACATGCCACACAACTGCTTGTCCAGTCACTTGTCATAACTAGACTGGACTACTGTAATGCTCTCATTGCAGG
This sequence comes from Myxocyprinus asiaticus, assembly GCF_019703515.2. Lineage (NCBI taxonomy): Eukaryota > Metazoa > Chordata > Actinopteri > Cypriniformes > Catostomidae > Myxocyprinus > Myxocyprinus asiaticus. The sequence continues at coordinate 7,460,230 of NC_059384.1, forward strand.
CCTCCCTACATGTGCAATTAGACCCCTGCAAATGATCCAGAATGCAGCAGCACATCTGGTCTTTAATGAACTAAAGAGAGCACGTTACACCACACCTCATCTCTCTCCACTGGCTGCCGGTTGATGCACGTATCAAATTCAAGGCTCTGATGCTGGCATACAGAACAGTCACTGGGTCTGCTCCAGCATACCTAAAATCATTTATGCAGAGCTACGCGCCCACTAGAAGCCTGCGTTCGGCTAAGGGACGTCGCCTTGTTGTACCAACACAAAGAGGCACCAAAACACTTTCCCGGACTTTCAGCTTCATCGTACCACATTGGTGGAATGACCTTCCCAACTCCATCCGTGAAGCTGACTCACTCTCTGTCTTCAAAAAACGACTAAAAACACATCTTTTCCATGAGCACTTAACCAGTCATTAAAAAAATTATAATAAATAAATAAAAAAATCTTGTTGCACATTAATCTGTTTTGAATACTATTCTAATGCTAGTGAAACTTTGTAATATGGCACTTTTCATACCACTGTCTCCTTAAGATGATTTGCTTATGTCTTCCTCTTTTGTAAGTCGCTTTGGCTAAAAACGTCTGCCAACTGAATAAATGTAAATGTATAACCGCTCTGTACAGTTGTGGTGAGAAGAATAGTTGGCGCTGTTTTGGTGGCACGAGAGGGACCTACAAAATATTAGGCAGGTGGTTTTAATGTTGGGGCTGATCTGTGTATATATACTCATAGACTTACTTTTGCTAGAAAGTTATGGAATAGGATGCAAAACCACGCTGATTAGCTTATATTTTTCTATACTAACTGAAAATAATTCAAAATAGTCTACCATAATAGTGATAGATAATGTTAATTTGGTGATAGGTTTCAATCTTCAATTTTCAGTGCATCACAGAGCAACTTAATTTTGCAAGTCATAAAATCATGTATCATGGTTGCTATTATAGGCAAGTGGCACCTCTGTCAACTGGCCCGGAGATCTCTCAACCTGGCCCCGAGCCATCAGACTATTCTTTTTGCCCTGCATGTGTTCTCACACACAACTCTCAGCTAATCTGAAATACTTTAGTGCTGATGTTTATTGTTATGTTATCTGGTACCTTTTTTAACTATATTTTGCTTATGTGGGAGAAAACAGGCCCCTCTCATGCTCTGTGGGGCTTTCTAATATAACGATATGTTTATTTACCTTTAAATCGAATTTGTAATACCTGCATATTCCATAAAGACAGATAAAACTTTTCTTTGAACAAAGTTACGTAATTATGCCATTGTCCTCTGAAATGTTGGCCTGCTCTTGTTATCAGTCAGTCTGAAGGCCCCATCTGGTCAGCCTGGTGGGGTTTGGATTAGTCATGGTCTGGACCCAATGACCAACCAGCAGGCTCGTGAGGGTCTGCGCAACCCACCCACAGACAGCCTGTAACAAGCTACATCCAAAATGAGCAAGAGAACACAAAGTGACATTCAAAATCACTAGCACCATTCTGCTCAGATCTAAAACAGTAGGACTTGAACCCACACATGAGATGAGCACATGATTCTCCTTATTTAAGCTTATGTTGTTGAAAGAAAGAAAGGAAGAACGAGAGAAAGGATGGACGAACAGGAGAATGGACAGACGAAAGGGAGAAAGAGAGAAAGGACTAACAAAAGGGAGAAAGTACGAAAGAAAGAAAGGGAGAAAGAAAGAAAGAAAGGGAGAGAGAATGAAAGGAAGAAAGGGAGAAAGAATGAAGGATGTAAGAAAGAAAGGGAGAAAGAAAAAAGAAAGAAAGAAAGAAAGGGAGAAAGAAAAATGAATGAAGGATATAAGAAAGGGAGAAAGAAAGAAAAATGAATGAAGGATGTAAGAAAGAAAGGGAGAAAGAAATAAAGACAGAAAAGGAAAATGAATGAAGAAAGGGAGAAAGAAAGAAAGGGAGAAAGAAAGAAAAGCATGTCTTATATATATATATACACATACACACACTCTAACAAGCCAGGCACAGGTGATATCATTGAGCTAATAATGAACAGGAAATCAGGAGGAAGTTGTGGAAGGTCTTGTGCTCTCGGTTTCCCTCTGCTAGAAAGACCGTGGTGTGACAGCCACCCCCCCCACTTTACGGCCAGCTCCAGATGGCCCAGAACGGTCAGGATGCAGGCGATGGAATGTTTGGATCAGGTCTGGGTCCAAGATGTGTCGTGCTGGCACCCAGGTACGCTCCTCAGGCCCATATCCCTCCCAGTCGATCAGGTAGTGAAAACCACGGCCGCAACGTCTTGAATCTAACAGCCTCCGCACTGTATACGTGGGGCCACCTTCTGTAATATGGGGGGGGGGGGGGAAGCTGGGGAAGACAAAGGAGAGATTACTACAGGTTTCAGTTGAGAAACATGAAGAGTAGGTCTTACTCTCATGGATCTAGGTAGGAGAAGCTGGTATGTAACAGGGTTGACCTGTTGGGTGATTCTGAATGGGCCAATAAATCATGGGGCAAATTTTTTTGATTTGACTCTTAACGGTAAGTCTTTAGCTGAGAGCCAGACCCTTTGTCCTACTCTAAAGTGCGGGGTCACCCTCCTTTTCTTGTCAGCATGCTTCTTGTAGCGAGTTGAAGCACGTTTCAAGGCTAAGTGAACCCTTTTCCATGACCTTCTGCATCGTTCAATGAAACTTTCAGCACTTTGGGACTCCAACCTCTATTTCTTGACTGAAGAACAACAGTGGCTTGAACCCGAATTGACACTTGAATGGTGATAAACCAGTGGAGGAGCTGCGTAAGGTGTTGTGTGCCAGCTCTGCCCAAACCAGGAACCGAATCCAGGAGGATGGCTGATGGGATGTGAAGCAGCAAAGGTATTTCTCCAATTCCTGATTTACCCGTTCTGTTTGGCCATTTGACTGAGGGTGGAAACCTGAAGAGTGACTGACAGAAGAGCCACATAGAGACCAGAATGCTTTCCAATAACGAGACATAAACTGGGGACCCCAATCAGTAACAATGTTCACTGAAATTCCATGGATCCTTACAACATTTTGAAGAACAATATCAGCGGTTTCTCTAGCAGAAGGAAGTTTAGGTAAAGGAATGAAATGTGCAGCTTTAGAGAAGCAGTCCACCGCCACCAGGACAACAGTGTTACCTTCAGATACTGGCAAACCAGTGAAAAATCCATGGATATATGAGACCAGGGACATTGTGAGATGTGCAAGGGATGTAGAGGACCAGCAGGATGCTGATTAGACGACTTCTGTTGAGCGCAGACTGGGCAGGCTTGCACGAAAGATCGGACCTCTCTTGACATCTCTGGCCACCAAAACCGTGTTTGAATAAAATCCAATGTCCTCTCTATTCCCGAATGTCTAGCAAGGAGAGAGGCATGGTCCCACTGAAGGACCTCAGATCTTACTTTCTTGGGGACAAAGCATCCTGTTGGAACCATATCTGGAATGTGTGTGCCATGTAGCGCCTCACGGACAGTATCTTCAATGGACCGGCAAACAGGTGCCAGGATGCAGTCTCTAGGAATGATGAATTCTGGGGAACGGTCCTTCTGGGAACAATCATACTGGCGTGACAAGGCCTCAGCCTTAACATTCTTTGATCCAGATCTGTAAGAGATCACAAAATTGAAATGGGTAAAAAAAGAGAGCCCACCTAGCCTGCCGAGGGTTAAGGTGCTTTGCCTGCTGTAGATAGGACAGGTTCTTGTGGTCTGTCCTCACAGTGAAAGGATGCTTGGATCCCTTCAGCCAGTGGCGCCACTCTTCCAGTGCAAGTTTACAGCTAGGAGTTCTCGGTTACCCACATCGTAATTTCTTTCTGCTAAAGACAGGCTTCTGGAAAAGAAGGAACATGGATGAACTTTGTTATCTGTGACTGATCTCTGAGAGAGCACTGCTCCTACTCCCACTTCAGACGCATCCAATTAATAGGTAATTCACGGTCTGGGTGTACCAAGATTGGGGCAGAGGAGAACAGTTTCTTTAATCTGCCGAAAGACATCAGGGCTTCAGCAGTCCAGTGAATACGAGTGGGTGAACCCTTAGTAAGAGCAGAAATGGGTGCTGCAATTGTGCTGAAGTTATGAATAAACTTCCTATAGAAATTGGCAAAGCCAAGAAATCTCTGTACCTGCTTCAGTGTTTTTGGCAGGGGCCAGTTGGTGATGGCAGATAACTTCCTTGGTTCCTTCTGGAGGCCTACTTGAGAGACAACATAACCTAGGAATGAGACTTGGGACACATGGAAATTATACTTTAAGCTTTATGAAAAGATGACTCAAGTAGCTTCTTCAGAACCTGTCAGATATGGTGAATGTATTTCTGTAGAGAGTTTCAGAAGATTAATATGTCGTCTAGATAGACAAACACAAAACGATTCAACATTTCCCTCAAGACATCATTGAAGAAGGCCTGAAACACTGCTGGGGCATTAGCTAACCCAAAGGGCATGACTTGGTTCTCCCAGTGGCCAGTCGGGGTACTGAAGGTGGTCTTCCATTCATCACCCTCCTTTATGCGTACCAAGTTGTATGCACTCCGCAGATCTAATTTTGAAAAAATATTAGCTTACTGAAGCAGTTCAAAAGCGTATGACATGAGCGGGAGAGGGTAGCGATTCTTAAGTTATTTTATTGAGCCCACGATAGTCTATGCAAGGCCTAAGGCTACCATCTTTCTTAGGGACAAAAAATAACCCAGCACTAGCTGGTGAAGTTGAGGGGCGAATGAAGCCAGTCCTTAAAGCATCCTCAATATATTCATTCATGGCCTTAGTTTCTGGAACAGAGAGGGGAAATGTGCCAGGAAGAAGGTCAATAGCACAATCGTATGGTCTATGAGGTGGTAGCTTGGTAGCACGTTGTTTGCTAAATACTTCTCTCAAATCATAGTTTTCAGGGGGCATAAGTGGCAGATCTAGTGGATTATTCAAGGAACAAACACTCACCTTTTCAACTGCTGCCAGAATTTATTTACTCCCAGCCACAGAGGAAGTAGGAGAGGTGCAGGTGTCCTTACACGCAGAGCCCCAATGGAAAAGAGTTCCCGAGGCCCAAGAAAATTGAGGGTTGTGAAGCCGCAACCAGGGGTAACCCAGGATAAGGGGTTCTCTGGAAGGTTCGATAAGATAAAAGGAGATTGTTTCATGGTGGTTCGCTTCAATGGTTAAACGCTGAGGAACTGTTCTAAATTTGATCATTCCAGATCCAATAGGTCTGCCATCCAGGGCTTCAACTTTCCAGGATGAGGGACAAGTCTAATAGGGTATACACATCTTCTTTGCCAGTTCAATGTCCAAAAAATTGTCAGCTGCCCCTGAATCCCCAAATGCTTTCAATGTAGTTGTCCTCTCCTTAGTATCCCACCTAGTAAGGGTAGCTGACAACAGTAAACGGGAGTGGGGAGTGTCAAATTGCGCAGTCCCACTCGCTAAGGTCCCCACACCCCTAGTGAGCCTTGGTTTTTAATGCTAATTCAGGGCAAGCAGAGTGCATGTGACCAGACCCCCCACAGTAGAAACACGACCTTCTCTTATGCACCTCTCTCTCTCTCTCCTTAGGTGATAGGCGGGTTCTGCCCAGCTGCATTGGTTCTCCTTCTGTCTGTTGGTTGAGATCGGCAACATCGGGAGCATTAGTGGGTGGTAACATGGGCATGACTCAGGAGTGCAACGTTCTCTTCTCCATTCACGAATACGGTTATCAATGCGGATGGCCAAGGTTATGAGTTCCTCCAGACTTGAACCCCAGGCTCTACTAGCTAGTTCATCATTTACATCTCCAGAAAGGCCACGGTAGAATGTTGAGACAAGAGCCTCTGAATCCCATTTACTCTCAGACGCCAGAGTACGGAATTCAGTGGCATAATCAGCCACGGATTGATGCCCCTGACACAGGTCTAGTAAACTTGCTGCCTCACGGCCACTGACTGGATGGTCAAACACTTGTTGAAGAGTCTCTGTGAACCCCTTTAGATCTGAGCAAATGGGGGACTGTTGTCTCCAGAGGGTTGAGGCCCAATCCAGTGCACAATTACACAACAGGGAGATTAAGTATGCAATCTTAGCCTTCTCAGTAGCAAAGGCAGAAGATTGCAAATATGAGAGACACTTGAGTCAGGAAACCCTTGCAGGTACCAGGCTTCCCATCATAGTGCTGAGGGGCTGGGATCTTGGCTTCCTGGGTGCAGCTAGTGGTGGAGGATCTGGGGCCGGTACTACCACAGTTTCTTGAGGCAAGCGTGCTTGTAGTTGTTGCAGGGACTCCCCAGTCTGGTTCACAGTGTCCGTCAGCCTCTGAAGCTGTGTCTCGTGTGTTCCAAGCAAAACCCCTTGTTTGCTGATGGCTCCATGAATCTGTTCATCCTCTGCTGGGTCCAACATATTAGTGTCTCAGTCTTGCTGTCAGGACCGGGGCTCGAACCCAGAGTGTGTTGCTGGTAGCACTAACCAGGTATGCTATGGAGCTGTGTGGACCCAAATTGCAGAGAATCACAAGAGGCAGGACTTGAGGAAAACAAACAGTCTTTACTCAATGTCCTTCTTGAATAAACACAAAAAAATCAAGCATCAAAAGCAGGGCTGAAGAAAGTACAGATCCACAATGGCTTGATGCAGGCAAAAATGTCCAATAACATAAAACAAACTTCCCAAACAAGCAGGTTTCAATGTAGTCTAAACGTAGGTCAAAAAAGGGACAGGCATTTACCAAAAATCTGCCTAAGCAAAAGAACCTCAAGACTGAGCAAAGATACAAACAAAAGCAGGTCTTATATACAGTATACACATACATACACTCTAACAAGCCTGGCACAGGTGATATCATTGAGCTAATAATGAACAGGAAATCAGGAGGAAGTTGTGGAAGGTCTTGTGCTCTTGGTTTCCCTCTGCTGGACAGACCGTGGTGTGACATGTTCCAAATCTTTCTACTAACAATAACACTTTACACTCAGTTCTTGTAGGCAGATATTGGTGTGGAAGCCCGAGTAACTGTAAAAGATGTTAAATTATTAAATTAGCTGTTGCAGGCTGCTCAAATATTCATGTCGCATCGAAAACGTTTTCCAATTATGAACAAAACCCATTGAAAACTACATGATTACTCTATGCTTTTATTTAATTCACATCAGACACAAATCTTTCTAAATATGTTCTAAGAAAAGATGGTTTCTTATGTTTTCTCCAAGGACACTTGTGGTGGCTTTAAGAAAGTTTAAAAAAGAGACTCTTGGTGATGTCATGGGAAGCATCACAGTATGAAGTGGGAACTGCTCTTGTGTCCTGGAGCAAGACACTTCACGCCCGTCTGCTCCAGATGTGCTCTGTGCCTGCCTCTGTCGGAATGTGTCAAATCCCACTCGGAATGTGGACAGTATGCAAGGAAAGTCACTCTTAAGTACCTGCAAAAAATGGTTCAAAACAAGATTAAAATGTCTTAAAACACAAAATATATAAAAAAAGATCTTATAAAATAATTTTTATTAACATGAACATTTTTAAACAGATCATTTACAGTGGCCCCAAAAAGTATTTGGACAATTCAAGTACACTTAAAAATGTAGGAATGCTTTTGCATTAAGAAACTAAATTTTAAACCAAGTGGCATTTATCTGAAAGATAGACAAGCACAAGAAAAACAAATTCACAAAAATATGTTTGTTAGGTTTAAAATTATATATATATAATAAAATAATAATAATTATTATTATTATTATTATTATTATTATTATTATTTTTAACTAAAAAAACCTCTCTGAACATGAGGACTTCCACTAGACCAGTTGGTTAAAAGTAATAACAAAAATGGCTAGAAATGTGAAATTAGCAAGTTGTAATCTATTGCAATGAAATTCAAACAATTTAAAGCACATCTAAAGAGCCACTCGGTAGTTGTAATGAAACTTTGATTCATACAGCCTATAGTCATGCATATATTCATATTTAAATGTGAATGAACTTAGCATTAGTATTTGTTTATGACTTAAAGTTATTACAAAGTGTTGCAAAGAAGAATTCTTCAAATATGCTATGACGACAGACAGTAAAAAAAATGCTTGTTTATATAAAATTTTTAGTTGTACATTTTTGCTGCTCAAGATCAACTTTATGCTGAAAAGTGGATGGGTTTATTTCACCAACGTATAAATGAAGTCAAAGCCAAGATTCAATAAACTGTGCTCTGCTAAATATGCATTATGCAGCCAAATTTGTGCCAGTCACCTTGTTGTTTGTGAAGAGTTTCCTGGTCCATAGTAAGCACAGAATATAAATTCACACAGAAAAATAATATAGTTTCCACCTTTTATCCCCCAGTCTTTTGGGTAAAATTGCCAAACATTTTTATAGCTTAATAATGCGCGGTGGAATTCATTATTCACTGGTTTACGACAGGATTTGAATGAGTCTTTTAGTGACATCTAGCGGTTCAACATCAGAACTGCAGTTTTAGCTAACTCGCGGTTCCTTATCAGTAATTTTAAAAAAAAGTCACTTACTCCTATTTTCATTCTACAATTTGGATTCGGTGAGTTTATTCACCTATATTGACATAATAGCCTATGTAAGACAACATCTTTTCAGGACTCTTTTAGTCCCCCTCACACTCAGTTAAGAGGTGAGAGGTGGAAACAAAGTATTTTGAAATTCCACACATTTCCTTTCAACAGGTTAGGCAACTGATATCATGTTTCTGCACGCATGAAAAGCGCCTAATTCCTCTTTCTGACACATTAAATGCAAATGTACTATCACAGCAGTGCGCGACTGCGCGTTTACACAGCGTGTGTTTTGGTGGGTGTTGTTTTCCTTCTCATTTATTTACATATGCCTTCTGTTTTATTCCGCCAAATGTGGACCACATTAGAAACAGTGTTTCTTTTTTTTTTTTTTCTTTCTTTTTTTAGCCCTGGTTGATAAAGAGATAAGTAGAGTAAAAACTTTCGTCGTGTGAGAGGTTAGTTCAGTGATCGTTTTGAACATTCTCCTCAAAAGTGCAGGTGAGTTTTGGTTTGATTAACATTTGATGCTTGTGTTGCGGTGTAAAGCGGCAGGTGATGGATGTTTTGTTGGTTTACAGTGTAAATTAAATAGTACTTTAGTCTTTGCTGACCGCAACACTGTTAAATTCGACATTTGTTACAAAACGTGCTGCCTTATGTTGTGCATTTACAATATGTTGCAGTTCGATAAATGAGTGTTTCGTTAAATCTTTGTGTATGTTTTTTTTCTTGCATTTTTATGACAGTGGATTGTAAAGTGGTGTGTTTTAATGCTGTCTACATTATATAGAAGTTGAAGTTAGTAGCAGGTTTGTGGTGTCTCTGTGAAGAGCTAGCTTCTGGACCTTTCCCGAAATATTAAACTCTGGTAGGCTATATAATAAGACTGTCGTGCTATATATATATATATATATATATATATATTGACTAGTAAGTATTGTGATATATATTATAATATCATAATATTGAAAGAGACAGTAAAGTTTATAAAGTTGGACTGCTTTATACATTACAAATAAAATTATAAACTAATATATATATATATATATATATATATATATACACACACACACTGGTGGACAAAAGTTTGGAATAATGTACAGATTTTGCTGTTTCGGAAGCAAATAAGTACTCATTTTTGATCAAATCTAGACAGACCCCATTTCCAGCAGCCATCACTACAACACTTTATCCTTGAGTAATCATGCTAAATTGATAATTTGGTACTAGAAAATCACTTGCCATTATATCAAACACAGCTGAAAGCTATTTGGTTCGTTAAACGAAGCTTAACATTGTGTTTGTTTTTGAGTTGCCCCAGTATGCAATAGACTGGCATGTCTTAAAGTCAAAATTAAGTCAGAAATGCCAAAAAAGAAACAGCTTTCTCTAGAAATTCATCAGTCAATCATTGTTTTGAGGAATGAAGGCTATACAATGCTTGAAATCGCCAAAAAACTGAAGATTTCATACAAAGGTGTACACTACAGTCTTCAAAGACAAAGGACAACTGACTCTAACAAGGACAGAAAGAGATGTGGAAGGCCAGATGTACAACTAAACAAGAGGATAAGTACATCAGAGACTCTAGTTTGAGAAATAGACGCCTCACATGTCCTCAGCTGACAGCTTCATTCAATGCTACCCGCTCAACACCAGTTTCATGTACAACAGTAAAGAGAAGACTCAGGGGTGCAGGCCTTATGGGAAGAATTGCAAAGAAAAAGCCACTTTTGAAACAGAAAAACAAAAAGAAAAGTTCAGAGTGTGCAAAGAAACACAGACATTGGACAACAGATAATTGGAAAAGAGTGTTATGGATCTTAACCCCATTGAGCTTTTGTGGGATCAGCTAGACTGTAAGGTGTGTGAGAAGTGCCCGACAAGACAGTCACATCTATGGCAAGTGCTACAGGAAGCGTGGGGTGAAATGTCACCTGAGTATCTGGACAAACTGACAGCTAGAATGCCAAAGATCTGCAAAGCTGTCATTGCTGCACGTGGAGGATTTTTTGATGAGAGCTCTTTGAAGAAGTTTAAGAAGTTCTGACATTTTTTTTCAAACTGTAATAGTAATCTTTCATGTTATTAATGTCCGGACTATACATTGTGATCAGTTGAATGCAATTTTGGTGAATAAAAGTACCAATTTCTTTCCATAAGAGCAAAATCTGTACATTATTCCAATCTTTTGGCTGCCAGTGTGTGTGTGTGTGTGTGTGTGTGTGTGTGTGTGTGTGTGTGTGTATATATATATATATATATATATATGTGGGTTGTTGACAAATAAAGTTGTCTGGGATAATAAAAGTGAGAAATCTTTTTAAAATATGGTGTAAACCGCATTTATGAAGAAATTTTATATTTGTGTCCATGTTGGTTTCATACAATTTTTGAAAAGCATTTAAGGACTTAAAAAAAAATAAAACTGGTGTAACCATCAAGTGAAAGGTATTAAAATGCTTTCCTTGCACTTTGAATACATGTGAATGTAATCATTCATTTCCAAAGTTTTCAAACATATTTTTCATGAGGAAAAAAAAACAAATTCAAATATCATGAATATTTGAGTCACAAATGTAAAGAAGTTTTCTTAGGTTTACTCCATATGACCTGAAAAAAATGATAATTTTCATAAAAAATTTTTAAATATCTATAAAAATAATAAGTGACCCATATACTTTAAAACAAAAAATAATGTAATTTTAATATATACAGTAGTTACATATATAAGTTGCCCCAAAAACATTTGGAAAATATTTATCATTTCATACCTAACAAACTTCTTGTTGCAAAATGTTTTGTTTGAGGAGTGTGCTTGTGCTATCTTTTTTTTCTACATACATGCATACATCAACTTTTTGTTATTGTGCATTAGATAGAGCTCGTCACAAGGCTATCTGTAACCTTCATACAAGATTTGGGACTGACTGTTCCTTCAAGCAGTTCCAACTGTTCATTGCTGATAAACACAAGGGCCTGGAAGCCACTCACTCACACTTTAAATAAGGCAAAAAAGTGTCTTTATTCTGACCCGAGTGTTGTGAGCTGGGATTAAATACATTTGCATCTTCCAACGTTTTGCCTTAAAGAGATGACCTCATATTGAGGTGCCTGCTACTTTGTTGGATGTTTGGTTGGGGATGTCCACAGTGATGGCTACAGATTTGTTGGCAGACAGAAGAGCAATCCTACGGGCTTCATGGAATAGATGGAGCAGGACGAATAATTCTGAGATTGATAAAATTATCAATACTAACACAAGTATGTATCTTTATAATCATCTGAGATGTTTGCAATAAATAATCATGATTAATCTATATATATTTTTTATATTAATGATTATGCAGAATTATATCCAGCATAAAATCAGTTTTAAGTTTAAACTTGAGCCTTATTAATTTGGGGATTTGGGATCACATAAATCAAAATAGTTTGGGAAACATTGGTTTAGAGGAGACTATAGCAAGTAAACTCTTTTTACTGAAGTGACTTTAGCAAACTGAACTATAAGAAGATGGTATATGAGGCATGGAGTGGAACCAGATCGAACGTTTTAACGATTGGACTTGTTTATTTTGAACAGGGAACTGTGACGAAGACATTGTACAGTGCTGGCTTACGTCAGTCCCCAAGTAAGAGCTGCTTTCATGTCTCTTTTAGTGTGGCTTAATTTGAGATGGGAGATAAAACACTCTTTAAAACCCAGCTAGCTGGATGCTCTGTCATTGTGTTGATGTTGTGTTTTGCATTTCTTCCGACATTGTTTTCTTTACAGCTTTTTTCTCATAGTGATTTGGCCACTAATAGAGTTTGACTTCTTTGTTTAGGGATGATGCAAAACCAGACGTTGCCATGGAGATGGCAAGTAAGATTACACGTCACTGCAATTTTGACAAAAAAAAAAAAAAAAAAGAGCTTATGTGATTTGCATGGAGTATATAAAATATATATGCAATTATTATTGTTTTAGAATACACTAATAATAAAACGTACTGTTGTTGTAATCAAACCTTTAGCATATGTTGAATTAAATATTTTAATAATCTGTTGTTATAAAATTGTTCAGTTCAGAAGCTGAGATATATTTTGTTTTTTTTTTTTGGCGGGGGGGCAAACACTTTATATTTATGTATGTGCATATGTGTCGTTTTATAGTCGCGCGTTATAAATTTAAATTCAGTGGAATGTAGCTTGATAAATGTGGTCTTCAAATAATATGCAAAGCAATTCTGTGAACACCCATTTAACACTGGAGCTCAGTGGAGATATGCCACCTGGTTTACAGTGTAGTGCCCTGGATTATATAACTGAGATACTGATAGGATTCGATTTGCACTGCGAATATACAGTATACAGTTATTTTAATTTGTAACTTTAAAAAGATGCCCTATTGACAGGTGACCTGAGGGTGTGAATTGGTTCCTGTGAATTTCATTATTTGGTCAGCTTTGTAAATACTGTATTTTAATCTTTTGCTTTGTTTACAGTGAAGCCTATAAGGAGAAACAGGAGTGCAGAAGATGATCTGGCACTGGGAGTGGAAGGTAAACATTCCCTGGTTGTATTGCTGTTCAGTTAAACCAAATACCTTGCTTAAAAAGGACTGTGTTTTAACACACAAGCAATTAATCGTGGATATGTCCAGAGGCGGTGCTGACTAATAATAGACAGATTTATTTACTAGGGCAATTACTCAGCAGATATATCAATTATTACATAAGTGTCCATCCCATTCTGCTGAGAATGCCTTTTCCTGTGGTGCTACTGATGGCGTATTTCGCAAACAGCCTTGGAGAGATGGTTTCTAGTCCCTTTGAAACCAGGAAGTAATCATGTTTACATAATCAATGATGAGTGCCATTCGGAGAGTGCATTTTCCCTCTTAAGTTTACATTTTTAATCCACTGACAGTTACGTATTCCTGTATTACATGAATTACAACTAAAAACAACTTACTTTTGGCATCACTCTGGATATTTCACCCACGTGGAGCTCACAGGTGCCCATACGTTCAAAAACACTTCCAGCTTCGGCCACCAGGGGACTTTGGTTAAAGTTTTGATAAGCACAGACCGATTTTAGCTGAAGAACTTTCGATCTACTGTCACCAAATTCACAGTCAGATATATCTGGTGAAATAAGTGTTCATTTTATTTCATCAATCTCATTTGCTCTCAGTTTTAATGTAGGCTATATATCGGTATAATACCAGCAATCAACCACCTTTGTCTCTAGATATCTGTATTGGCATCACTAGTGGCGTATGGACATTTCTATGTTTGTGAAGCAGCAGCGGGCCAAGTCTCGACGATTCTAAATGATTGTGCCAAGTCTGGATTTTAAATATGGCAAACCTCTCCATGTGAGCACGGGCAGAAAGTGAGACAAGCCAGTCGCTGCTGTATCCTGCTTTAGGGGACATCAAGCGGAGCTGCGTCACGGAACATTTGTAGAAAGTTCACCTGCTGCTGTTTGGATTCCAGTCTTGCAAAACAGATAAAGACTAGATAAAAGGGAGAAAGACATACTTGTTAGTTTAACATGATTTACCCAAGAAGGATGGCATGTTCCTGGATCAACCTTCTTGTTAGTCTTGAAACAGCATTTCTATCAACCAGTCAGATTTTTGAGTTAAGAGTTCAAAAATGTTCTTTTTAACTTGTTTCCCTTTGATTTAGAGTGTACAGTAGGTGCTTTTGGTCATATATTGGCTGTTTTACAACTGCTTTGAATGTGGCTCATCCAGTTTAGAATAGTGGTCAATCAATTACATTTTTACATTTAGTCCTTTTTCTTCATTTAATCTTCAACATACCATTGTTGAAGATTAGGTTACATCCTTGGGTTTAGGGTTAGGGCACTGATTGTTTGACATAAAAGTTGTTTCAGGATCAAAAAGGATGTTATACATGTGTAACCGGTCCCGCTCAACCCGCTCCGAGGCGTGCTAACGAGGAGGCTAAAGTCTACAGGCTCTAGCGTCAGTCACTAGTGCACCTCTTGAGGCCATGGGAGTGAGGTTTACACATACCGCACAACCATCATGTACCAGCTGGCTCCCTTTATACTTGCTCCTCATATACTTCCTTGTTGTATTTGATGTTCTTGTCCTCTCATAAACAACTCTACAAAAGACTTTGGCATGATGTCAGGGACACAATGGGCCTTGATGCCTTCTTATAAGGGGATCCTGATCAATTGAGCCTAGCTTATTTTCCTAAACCAACATCTTGCATGGGTATTATGCCTGATCATTCATCAAATCATACCTGGGCACTTATATCCATCACAAATTCCCAAATAGTGAAAAATATATTGAGCTGGGCGTTTCTTCAACTTTGGGCACTTTCATGTCCTAGGGGTTGATTAGGGATTCAAGCCCGAAGTGCTGAAACATTATTGTATTTGTAAGGATTATTATTATTATAATTCTGCCCTAAAACTGATAGAGCAGACCAGGGCCATGCACAGACATTTTGGGGGGGCAGATGCTCAAGCGAAATAAAAGGGCACCGCTCTCATAATTATTTATAATAAAAAAAAGTTACTTACAATAGCACTTATTTTACTAATTTTTTGTTTTTTTTATTTCAATACCCATACACTCATGCAAATGTTTAATTCTCAACAGATTTCTACAAAATTATCAATTCACACAGACAGATGATGGTCTTTAGCATTCACTATTTCTACATTTATCACAAGAACAGGCAACAACAAAGAAATCAATGCCACATTGTGCATGCTTTAGTGGTCTATAAAATAAATAACCATTCAAAATCAAGAAATCTTTACATAAAATTGAAAAAGGATGTTCTGTGAATAAATAAAATAATAAACCAACCAATCTACCCTCCACTCTACAAAGTAGGCCTATGCTCAGTTGCAACAATTAGGCTAAGTGCGTTCTGTGTACTGAGGTGAAGGGAGCAGGATCACTCTCCTGCTTTTAAAATTAAAATTAGATGAACTGTTAAACTTTCAAATCTGAGCTTGTAAAGGCCCTGGACTATTGTATTGAAATGACAATCAGTTGGCTTGCCTACAATTACCAGTACATTTTGTGTCACAGGAGTAAGAATCGATAATTTACTAGGCTATATCTTAAAGCTGTTGCTAATCAGTATGATCATGTACGCAGTGGACGAATCATATATTTGCACATTTTCTTGTGACAAGTGACAGGTCGGCTAACGTTTCTGATATCCAAATATGATTGACTATTAACCACATAATGCATATTTATTTGTTTCAATTGCCTGACAAAGGAACTAGCCTACCGGAGTTTACTCGTTTTTCATTGATGACGGCGTCACAACACTTTTTTTACGCCAACGCCAGACTAGCTTGCTTATTGTTGAGCTTAATGGAGGGCTAATGCCCAAGTTAGTCTGGCTGTATTGAGATGTTTTAATAGTGGTTTAATTTCACAACAGTGACAAACAATGCCGAAGCTTAGGGCAAACACTATCGTTACCTGGCTGTCACAAATGAAGTCAGGTCAGAGAGACGTAGATGCTGATCCGCAAGGCGCTCGATTTGTGTGCTTTAACTGTGGTGGCTATGACACGGGAAGTCGAATAGGGAGGTGCAGGGGCTCGTGCAGTCTCACAGAATTAGAACTCAAATGCAGTTGTCGGGCATTACAACATGCTTTTAATTAAGAATTGATGCCATTGGCTAAATTTAAAAACTAAAATATAAAATTTTCTTGCAAAAAGGGCACTTATCTAGTCCGAGGCCAAAAGGGCATGTGCTTGAGCACCACCTGGGGTCTGTCTGGGTGCAGTGCAGACCAAACCGTGAGGCCTAGAGACTTGAAACTTTGGGTAATGGTTGTACTCTGGCTGGCTAACCATACACATGGACTTGCCCCGTTCGGGGGGCGCTACAGTGAACAAAAGAAATAAATAACAGCATTTGGGCCATAACTCTTGAACCGTAAGGCTTAGGAGCAAAATTCTTTTTGCCTGTGATTCCTCGCGTCATGGCGAATCTTTTGGAATACGATAAAAGTTTTGCTCCACCCTTTCGTTTTTCCGCTATTTCGTATTGTTTGAAAAAAATAAATAAAAACTAACTAGTCCTTGGCCGTTCGCTCCAATTGGAACCAAACCAGTGCAAAAAGATTCAGCAGAGTCCCAATATGAAAGTTATCTTTTTTTGAACTTTCGATTTTTTGAACTTTCGATTCATTGTCCTACAAGAAAAGGCCTATTTTTATCAAACTTAGTACGCATATGCGATATATCATTTTGAAGAAGCAGGCAAAATTTGGAGGAGTTTGGACAATAGGTGTCGCTATAACAGTTATGAATGTTTATGCTATCGTATTTTACACGCATGTGAATGGTTGTATATTCTGCAATGTTTCACACAGACACACGTTAATCATATCATACGGTAGATCTCCTCATTCTAAACAACTTTGCCTCAAGAACCATAGGTGTCAATCAAATTGTTCGTTAAATATTTGAGATTATTTAAAAAAAAAAAAAAAATGTTAAAAAAATTGTAACTAGTCCTAGGTTTTTCACTCAACCTCCACAAAACAATTCTCTGAACTTCTAGATAAATAATTATAAAAAGACATAAAACTTTTTTTATTTAGAATGGCTATAATAGGGTAATTTATACATATGGTTGTGGCTCAGTTTACCCAAAAGCCAGTAACTTCTAAACAAAGGTTATGATTGAAATAAAATTTAGTATACAAATGAAATGTGATTCCAAAGAAGCATGCAAAATTTGTTGTGGATCAGACAATAGGTGGCGCTATAAAAGTCAGACATGTTTAAAAAAAAAAAAAACACTAAATCTCTATGGTTATTTACCTGTGAGTGCTGAAAATTATATTGCTTTATTTCATTTTAGGTGCTTACGGGCTATCAGAATAATTCTTACAGTTCTGTAGCACATGCACTTAAAGGCCCTCTGCTGCTTGAACCCCAGTAATTGCTGCTTGCAGCTATTTTTAAATTTTCTTTTTTTTTTTTTTTATTAAGCGAACTGATATCAATTTTCTTCTTTATGTTAAATGAAGGTCTCATTAAAACTGAATTGGAAATGTTTTACCATGCAATCTCCATTTCTTTTTGGTACTTTTTAAATACCTTTTATGTACAGATTTGGCTGTTTTAGTCTTGTCCCAGATCCAGACTTTCAATATTAAACTATGAAATTCTGTTATAAAAATACAAATTATTACATGTTTAAAACTAGAATAATCTACACAAGAGTGAAATAAACAAACTGACATTATTTCCAATTAAGCTGCAATTTTGCTAAATTACACAACGATTGTGAAAATATTATTTAATTGTGTTTATTTAGGAAATAATAAATGTTAGCTATTAAATTAGCCTCA
This sequence comes from Myxocyprinus asiaticus, assembly GCF_019703515.2. Taxonomy (NCBI): domain Eukaryota; kingdom Metazoa; phylum Chordata; class Actinopteri; order Cypriniformes; family Catostomidae; genus Myxocyprinus; species Myxocyprinus asiaticus. The sequence continues at coordinate 7,478,098 of NC_059384.1, forward strand.
TTTCCATTATGGAATTCTATTAAACAGAATATGGAATTTAAGATGACAGTGTGGTGGGAATTTTCATGACCTTCAGAAAAAAACATAAATCTCCTTTGGTGAATTTACATACACTGTTGTACATTTTTAGCAGGCAAAATTCAGTGGTAGAAGTTTTTTTATCAAGAATACTTTCTAAAAATTCACATTGCTAAAAATGCCCAAAGAAACACCCAGTTATATTTTGATATTTTATGTGTCACATATCAAACTGATCATGCAACAAAATAAGTAGCCCCCAAAACCCAGTTTACTTGCATGTTAATCACAGTGGTTTCTGAAAAACAGCAATCCATTGCGTTCTGTATTTTCCATTGCCATTGTGGCATACAGGCTGTAGGGAAATTTGCGGAGGTTTACCTTGTGCTGAGGTTTCACTTTAAGCACTAGGCCAAAGGTCCTTTTTTGCCAAAGAGGAGTGCATTTTCCTGCTTCCCATACCTACCTCATGTCTTTTAAAGTTTCTGAGTTATTTTATTTACTACATCCACCTAAATAGTTTTGTCTGTCTGTCTGTCTGCTCAGCATGCTGTCTTTGTCGACAGGGATTGTTCTTGCTTTGAGTGCTGTTTTCTGTCCAGGGCTCTTATGTCCTGATTTGTGTCATTCTGTTCAGAATGCTCACTGTATTCTCTTTTAAGTGAGACTCTTGAGCTCTTGGCTGTCCAATCTCACTCAAACTCTTTTTAGGAAAAGTCGATAAGTCAACAGCTCTCTGCATTTCATTCTGTCAGTCATTTGCCCTCAGTCAGACACACCCCGTCTAACAAATGTGGTGCATTGATTTCGCAACACTGTGGCAACGGAAGGATGACAGAACGGAATGGATTGTTGCTCTTTGGAATCCGCTGTGATCCGCTGTGTTTGGCAACACAAGTTGGGTTCATTGGATCAGGATGCACTTATAAGACAACATCAAGGCCCAGCGTGTCCCTGACAACATGCCAAAGTCTTCTGTGGACATTGTTTATGAGAGGACTACAAGGATGAATATTGACCTAATATAGCTACTCTACTGGAGACTGGAGGTGTTTAATAGAAAGTGAAGCTGTTTTCCATCATTAAATGTCCTCTATGTTTTTTCTGTGTCTGATGCAGCATCTTTATATAGTAAACTCTCCCTCGGGACTGTTTGGAGCTTTCGGAGGTAAGAACACATTTACTTGTCACTTTTCATTGGCAAATAGTTTTTATTTGTTTTAAGCTTAAATATAACAGTCTAGTGAGGTTTATGCCCAATCCGGTAAGAATAATAAACTTTCAATATTAAACTTTTCACATTCAAGATATATTGTCTGAAAACTTGTATTATCTTACACTATATTGCTTTAAGACAAATTTGTTCTTGTTTGAAGGGTGTTTAAATATTTTTACTGTATAACAAGACAAACATTTTTTTTTTCTTTTTCAGTATTCTTGTTGGGTTACTTCTGTTTTATGTGGTACTTTAATTTGTAACTTGAAGAACTTTGCTTGATAAACTTTACATATACATTAGTGTCTAGCCAAATGCAGAAAAATGAGTTTGAATATTGAATATTGATTGAATATACTTGTATCAAATACTGAACATCCCAAAATACTTATTCTAGTATACATGTCCACCAGGTTTGCATTGGACATTTTTTCTATTATATTGTAGTGTAAATGGAATATTTTATACATCATCATTTATTCAATATAGTATTCTAAATTGTTACAAATTTGCAACAGGACCATCCTGTATCCACAAAATTTGCTGTTCAATTATTGTTAAGATTCGGAATACACTTTGTATGTCCATGTTACATCATAGGTTGTTTGGGATAGGGAACATTTGTTATATGATTATGTACTAAGTATGGCTTGTGTATATACTATATATCAGCCTGGGCAGAGAGTGAATGTGTATATGTGCATGATGTGTCATAGCCTCGTTCAGTCACCTGCCAAACCTGAGTCATATTTCCCATGCAAATGTTGATCCGGTTCTGATGACCTGCCGCCACATGGGCTGGTTTGCATGAGGTGGAATGTCACTGATGGGAGCAATAGGCAGGAAAAGAACTTTGCTGACCTGTGAAAGAAGAGGGTATGGAGGAACTTGGAGAGGATTGTAGGGGCAGGACAACAGTCAGACAACGAATCTTCTACCTGATGTTTTATTTTGATTTCATCCATAATTTAGGTCGTCTGTAGACCCTCCTTCTCTATCCAGGTTGAACAGTTTTGCATCGGGTGTCTCGATACAGTCAGGAGTCAGGTAGGACCCCACCGTTGCATCCCGGGTCACACTTAAGTTGCAAAAAAATTGTCAAATTCCAAATTTGAGACTTGTGAACAAGTTTTTAGGTTTACAAGGAGAAATATTTTCGTTGTAAATCAACACTGTTTAGACACAGGGGAGCGTCTCTGTCACTCTTATTTTTCATGAAAATGTACAGCCATTTGCTCACAATGGTGCTTTTTCATAGGAAATCCCTAGATATAATAAAAAAAAATTTAAAGTAGAAGATTAATTGTCTTGCAACAAGGTTTATACTTACAGAAGCCCCGAACTGCAATGTAATTTTTTTTCTCCGCAAAAAATTTGAACTAGCCTGCCTATAGAAAACAGTTACCAAAAGGGATCTGAGCCTTGACTTGGCCTCTAGACAAAAGATTAAGTGGCCGTTTTGACCAGTCATGTTCTTGCGCTAAATAAAACCTAGATGCAGTGCCTCAAATTTAACAGAATGCAGGTGTATTGAGATTTTTCTTTTTAAAGGGATAGTTCACCCAAAATTTACAATTCTCTCATCATTTACCAACCCTCATGCCATCCCAGATGTGTATGACTTTCTTTCTTCTGCAGAAAACAGATTTTTAGAAGAATATCGCAGCTCTGCAGGTCCATACAATGCAAGTAAATGGTGACCAAAACTTTGAAGCTGTAAAAATCACAGAGTCAGCATAATAGTAATCCATAATCCAGACTAAATTACACCAACTCTCTGTTCCCATGTCTATCTGTAAGTGGATTACCAGCTTTCTGACAGACAGGCAGCAGCTTGTGAGACGGGAAATTCACTTTCAGCACCTGTACAATCAGCACTGGTGCCGCTCAGGGATGTGTGCTCTCCCCACTACTCTTCTCCCTCTACACCAACGACTGCATCGCCAAGGACCCCTCTGTCAAGCTCCTGAACTTTGCAGACGACACCACTGTCATCGGCCTCATCCGAGATAGGACTACAAAGGACAGTTCGGACTGCTGAGAGGATTATTGGTTGCCCCCTGCCACCCCTTCAAGAACTATACACTTCCAGAGTGAGGAAAAAGGCTGGAAATATCACTCTGGACCCCACTCACCCTGCCCACTACCTTTTTGAACTGCTGCCTTCTGGCTGACGCTTCAGAGCTCTGAGCACCAGAACCATCAGGCACAGGAACAAAATTTTTCCCCCAGGCTATCCATATCATGAACAGTTAAAACTGCCCCTTTGAGCAATAATTAATGTGCAATACACAGCTTAGTCTTTTTATATTATCCAACACATCCTACCTCTTCTGCCATTACATTCCCTTGCACTGTACATAACCGATTTGTATTTAGATTTGCACTACGTATATGTGTGTGTATGTATGCATGTATGTATGTATGTATGTATATTCATATATGTGTATATGTATATGTATGTGTGTGTGTGTGTATATATATATATATATATATATATATATATATATATATATATATATATATATATATATATATATTGTCTATTGTGTATTCTGTATATACTTTTTTTCTTTTCAATATTTATCTATTTTTTATTCAATTTTAATTATTTTTTAAAAGTCTTGTTGCTGTTTTCGTATTGTTGTGTACTGGAAGCTCCTGTCACCAAGACAAATTCCTTGTATGTGTAAGCATACTTGGCAATAAAGCTCATTCTGATTCTGATTCTGATATGACTCCAGTGGTTAAATCCATATCTTCTGAAGCAATGTGATAGGTGAGGGTGAGAATCAATATTTAAGTAAATTTTTACTATAAATCTCCACTTTAACTTCCCCATTCTTCTTCTTTTGTTTTTTGGTGATTCACATTCTTTGTGCATATCGCCACCTACTGGTCGGAGCTGATCAAAGGTGGAGATTTATAGTTTAAAATGACTTAAATATTGACAGTTAATACTTAAATACTTCTGAATATATAGATTTAACAACTGGAGTCTTATGGATTACTTCTTTGCTGGCTTTGTGATTTTTGGAGATTCAGAGTCCTGGTCACCATTCACTTGCATTGTATGTTCCTACAGAGCTGAGCAGAGGTGAGTAAATGATGAGAGAATTTTCATTTTTGAGTGAACTACTGTATCCCTTTAAGTTGAAATCGGGTCTAAAAACACAGGGCTCCTAACCAACATGCTGAAAAACCATGAGACACACCCAGTGGTCGCAATGGTCAAAAACGTCTGTAGCGCATGTATATATAGATAAACTGTTGAAAACAGTGAGGACAGATGAAAAAAGTGTTCAGAGTGAACGGCCCCTAAGACTTGACTCTTGACTTGGACACGAGACAAAACACTTGACACTTGAACATGTCTGTCTCATTCTCTTTTAAGTTCTCTTTGCAAGTGGTATGAACAGTATACTTGCATGGTTTTTCCCCCCGCAGTGTGATGGATGTATTGACTATGCTAAAAGATGACCCTGAAGAACTGTTGCTGGATTTGGGTTTCGGCATCGATGAGCCTGACATCACAGGGAGAATCCCGGCCCGTTTCCTCAATTATCAGTCCAGTGCTCACGGCATCAGTTTTCAGCTCTTTCTGGAAGCTCAGCAGAGCCGAATGGACATCGAAAACCCGGATGTCAGGAGTGAGTACCCAACATATCATTAGAGGGTTGCAGGAGCTCGTCTTTCGAAGTCTGATCTTCATATCCATACACAGTAGTCAAAGGCTGCATTTACATTGTCAACTAATTTTTATTTATTTATTTGCCAGTTTTTGTTGCATGCGTGTAACATCCAAAACACTTTTGAGATTTTTTGACTTCCTATTTTGGACCATTTTCAAATGTGGTTGGAAATCCAATATTTATCTGACATCTGGTCATTGGTCCTACATCGAAACACTCACGTGACCCTTGTTTGTTGTTCCAAACTCATATGACTTTTTCTTCAATGGAGCACAAAAGGAGAAATTTTGAAGACTGTACTTGTCTCGTTTTTGCCATGCATTTACAATGGGGACTGAAGGCTTCAGAAGACTTGGAATATATTGCATAAGTCGTATGGAGCACTTTTATAATACATTTATGTTGCTTTTGAGTGTATTCCCCATTCAGTTGCAAATTCTATGGAAAAGAGCAACTAGCACAGTCTTCAGAATTTCTTCTCTTGTCTTCCATGGAAGAAAGTTATATAGGGTTGGAACGAAATGAGGTTGAGTAAATTATGCCAGAAGTTTTAAAGTCTACAGTGAATGTAAACGGATGAGAAAAATATTTGTGAAAATGCATTAGGCTTTGCAATGTAAGAGTAATGCTGAAGAGGTTGAAAATAGTTTAAAATGACAGACGAATGTGCCTTCAGATCAAATGGCTGTTTTACTATAAAATAAAAGTTGACACTCATTTCCTGAACACGAAATTTCCTGTAGTGTGTTGAAAGTCTGATAAGCAGAAGAACCGTTTTATATTATTCATGAGTCATGAAATTAACTCTGTCTTCCTCTCTGTGCTCAGATCGATTTAGACAGCTCGAGGTTCTTCAGCAGGTCACCACGACCTTCTCCTCTCTGGTTGGCCCCATCTCTCCAGGTGCAGATGCATCTTTAGCTTCCCGAATGTCAGTGGAGGCACGGGAAAGGAGGAAACGCATGGCTATGATTCTGCGTAGAGCCTCCAAGAAGAGTCTCAGCCATGCCCAAATGTCACAGAACCAGCAAACACTCTCTCCAACGAACTTAGCCCAGTCTGGCGTGGAATCCTCTGGGGCTTCACCGGCAGATAAAATAATTCCTTTAAAACGGTCAAGGCAAAGTTTCTCTGACAACAGCGGTCTGCCTACCTTACAAGAGGAGCAGAGTTCTAATTTTGAATCGGCTGAGCCCATTTTAATTAGTCACCCAACTAGAGGAACAACAGACCCCCTAAAACTTGTGTCTGATCCCATGCCCACCGAAGGGATCTTGCATCAACCTGTGGAATCTTTTGAGCTAGAGGAGGTGTTGTATTATATGTAATTTCTGCATTGGTCGCATAGATTTGTTGTGTGAGGGACTAAAGTTCAGAGTTGTAGAAGGGTTGGGGGTTTTTGGACTGTAGAAGTTTTCTGAGTTCTAAAAGTTACGGTATGTTTTCATAGCACATCAAGCTCAAAAGATCAAGGAAATTTCCTCATTATATGAGCTATTTACATTTTATGTCAACCTTTGAGCCATCACTTCACCTTCATCTTTATTTGTTCCTAAAGGAAAATCAATTGTATTGCAGTGACATAAAAAACTTACAATTAATAAAAACACTCAATAAAGAAACATAATACTATTGAATAAATAAATTACTCTGTTAAATATATGCTTTGGCTGTTTATGGTTCTTAAAGGTAAAAATGCAACCTAAAATTATTGGAAAGGTTAAACTGGGGAAAAAAATAAAAATGTGTGATTGTGTGAATGGGACCTAAACTGAGTGGAAAGGGGTGGGAAGAAAATCCATAATAATCGGGGAGTGCTTGGACACAGTTAAATTCTGCGGGAGTGGGTAGGAAATGGGATTAAACTCGGAATGGAAAAACAATCTATCTTGCACAGACCTCTATTCCATATTGTTCCCTATGTAATTTTCTTCATTTCTTTTATCAGATCCAGAGTTTTGATGAGGGAAGTGTTTCTGGGCACTGCAGTGGCCCGGTGGATCCTGGAGGTGTGTTTGCTCTTCTTTCTTATCATTTTAAACACAAATATGCTATTTTAATTGCAATAGATTGTGCACTGGTTCACTGGTTTTTGTCATTTATTTGTGCTGTTTCTTTTCACAGCATCCCAAGTTGGACATTATTCTTTTCAAATACTGGTTAAAACAATGTCATAAATTACTCACTCTTATGTTGTTCCAAAATGAATGTCATATTTTTATAAAACAATAGCTCATCTCTTGATAGCTTTTCCTATTTCTTCATGGAATGTGAAAGTTTTTTCAAAAGCCTCTGTGTTGATTCAAATAATTTACATGGAACAATTTCCATCTCTGATATTATGCAAATGGTTCATGAGATTGTTCAGACATTTTCATGTGTGCTTCAGTGCATGCATTCAGGTTTTCTATTACTGTCCTGAATAAATGCATGCCTGACCACAGAGTTGTGAAAAAACATGTTTATTTAGTCTGAACAAGAGGCTTTAGTGTTCTGCTGCTGGTTTGTGATATGAGGGCGCATGTTCATGCCTCTTAGTTTTATGTAGGTGAACGTTTGGGATCTAATGTGATAAGGACAAACAGTTGTCAGTCAGACAGCAGTGGCTTCCTTGAGGAACCATTCGTACCAGCGCTCTCTCAGCAGAACAGCCCAGGATCTGAGCTCATGAAGGTAAGATATGATATTCCTTCCCTACACATTGCAGAAGGATAATTTATAATATGCAGAAATAAATCTCTCCCACCTTTACATGGGTGTTGCACTTTTACTACTGTTTATTCCAAAAACACTTTTTAAAGGTGAACCGTGTAATTTCTTCCAATGTTTACATGACTTTTTCCTATCTCAAGTCACTTTTATTTTTATAGCGCTTTTCACAACACACATCGTTTCAAAGCAGCTTTACAGAAAATCATGCATTAACAAAAAACTGTAATATCTATAAAGTCTTAGTGATCATTGTGTAGTTTGATTAAATATGATTGTAGATTGTGTATAAAAATTTTATAAATAATAATTGTATTTAGAACCCCTGTGAGCAAGCTGAAGGCGACTGTGGCAAGGAACATAAAACTCCATAAGATGTTGGTTAATGGAGAAAATTAGTCGTGAAATGATTCATTCTTTGAGACAATTTTTTTAGATACATTAGATGAGCCCGGTTCCAAAACAGACTGAATGATTCTATCACAGAGTTAAATCAGCGAAAAAACAACTCACTGATTCAATGTGATCAGCACAGGTCTCTCAACTTCCATGGAATTATGATCTGATGCCTCACTGTACCATTATACTACTACAGTACTTTTTTTTTTTTTGTATAGATTGGCATCCATGGATCAAAAATGTCACACTGTAACAGTAAAGGCATTTACCATGGATTTAGGTGTGTTTGTAAATATTTGATTTCTTGTGCATTTTTGCAGATGCTGAATGGGATATCACAAGACAGTACAGAGAGTCAACAGAAGAGCACAGAACAGCAAAACACTGAGGGGCCCAGTGCAGATAAACAGAACTCTGGCACACAGTTTGGCCATATAACACACTCTAGAAACACTGTTCTGAGAACGGCAGACTCTGGAACTATTAACAACACAGTGGACTCTTATACTGTCCTGGGAAAAATGGAATCAAGAACACACTCGACACAGAAAAGCACTATATGGACTGAAAAAGCTAATTCAAATTCTTTGTCACCAGACATTAGTAAAATTAAGGGCAATGGTGTTTGTGCTTTAGTGTACTCCGTCCAGATGGATCCTGTTTGTTATCCGCCTGAAATCCGTGACAAATTGCAAAGCCTAGATCAACGTGTTGGTAAGCAACGTATGTCCTTGTTTGACGAACTGAAATCTGCAGAGACAAACTCAACTACTTGTCCTACTGATCTGGGAACAGGTGTGGAAATGGAGGTTGCCACCTGTGCAGATCCCTATGAGTTGGGTGTGAAAGATCAGATCTCCAGACATTCAAATCAGATGTGCGATTCTCTGACCTCATACCGGGACAAAAATGTGACATCTGATACTGCATTTGGGCACGATTCCCCAGCTGCGCTCAAACGCAGAAGGGAGTCATTTTCCAAGAGGTCCAGGTCTGATGTGGCCACTGATAATGATTCGGGCACAGCGCAAACACCCACCACAAATACACCATTCACATCTGTGGAGACATGTCCAGCTGGCATGTGGAAATCTATGGAATGTTCTAGAGGTCTTGGACATTTCCGTACACGATCGATGTCTCTGGACACGGGGTTGTCATATGAGGAGGAGGATCACAGATGGGAGGGCATGTTTTGTGCAGGGACACAGCGATGCTCCCATTGCGGATCTCAGATAAGCAGCGACAATGGCTGGGAGAAACCTCAACCTGAGCAGTCCTCAAATCTGCCTGTAAGTAAAATGCACAGCTAAAGATTGTTCCACCCAAACTTCACACTTCATATTTGCATACTTTACTGTGGGAATGTTTCCAAAGTAGGGGCACAAAATAGACTACATAAGTTATTTTTTTATCTGTCAGAATGACAGTTCTGGTGCTTAGTGCTCTGTAGCGCTGGCCAGAGGGCAACAATTCGAAAAGGAAGTGTGCTGGGTGAATAGGGTCAATAGTGATTTTACCAACCCTTTTCATCACTCTGGATGTGTACAGTTCTAGCAGGGTGGGTAGGGGAGCACCAATAATCCTCTCAGCAGTCCGAACTATCCTTTGAAGTCTTTTGATGTCTGACTTAGTAGCTGAACCAAATGAGCTGAACAGACTCAATGACTGTTGAGTAGATGATACTGCTGTATCAGCAGCACCTGTGGCAGGTTGAACATCCTCAGCTGGCAAAGGAAGTACAACCTCTGCTGGTTATTTTTCAAAATTGAGTCCAATTGGGTCTCCCACTTCAGGTCCTGTGAAATGGTAGTGCCCAGGAACCTGAATGACTCCAATTCAGCCACAGTGCTCTTTAGAATGGTGAGCTGGGTTAATGCTGGGGTGTTCCTCAGTGCTCTCCACTGTTTTGAGTGTGTTCAGCTCCAGGTTGTTTTGACTGCACCAGATGGCCAGCTGTTCAACCTCCCTTCTGTATGCAGACCAGAGCATGTGAGCGGAGCTGTCAGTGCAGCTGCCAGCTAGATGCAAGTCCAGTTCTGCAGGTTTGCGAACATTAGAGCACCCTCAATTGAATATGTAAGCTTAATAATACTGTATATTTGCCTTGAATCCTGGCTTAGACACACACAAAACCAATAAACATGTTTGATCTTGCAGATCAGTGTGTCCTAATTTGCAGGCGGAGCATTCTGCTTTCATGCCTCTATTGTACAATTGAGCATTTGATTATGTGGCAGGGTGAGCAAGAGACAGACACACTGGGTGTGGCGTCAAGCCTCGGAGAGGCATTTATTGGAAACAATAATAAATGTAAAAATGTCCAAAAGGGGTAATAAAGTGTCCAAGGGGGAACAGTTTTCATAATAAAAGGGGAAATCTGGCATCCTCGCAGTGAACGGGGCGCCATGAAAGGGGCAGGGTAGTGTTCATAGGAAAAGCCCAGGCACGGGCTGGGTCAGTTGGCTGCTCATGCTCCCCTCCAAAGTCCACGGCGCGTGGGGCGGCGGCATCACTGGTGGCCTGTCTTCCCAGGCCTGCGGCAAGCGTGAGGGGAAGGCGGCCCAGCATCTAGCCCGTCGGCGGCAACGTGAGCAGTTCACCCCCGGTGACTCATTACGGCATCCAGGTGTCCGCAGAACGGGTCTGGCAGCGTGTCCACTCATCCAATCCCTCCCAGCTCTGGTCCTGGGCGTGCAAGGATGCCAGTGTGTGCACACATGGAGATTTGAAGCCGTCTCCCAGAGAAGAGGTGCACACTGTGTTTCAAAGACAGCGGTGATGAAGCATTATCCCCATCAGTTGTGTTTCATTCACCGCTGACCAAACGAGGCTTATTAATTATGCACCTCTTCTCGCACTCCCGCCCAACTCCCGTCGTGAGCCCGGCTGAAGGGCGGCCCTAAGAGGCAGGGCGACGATGACGAGCCAGAGGGGCGGATCATTCCGTCACAATTAGTAAAGACTTCCGCTCTCGCATAGAGAATTTCATTGCTGAATTATCTCACTTAATCGACCAGCTTTCAATTTCTGCTTCGGGATAAAGTGGCAGATAGTCAGATTCCCAAAGCCAAATCCACACCTTAACGAGAAGTGAGACGTAAAAAAATTATTCTAGATTAGTTTTTGCGGATATCCTCTTTCAACATCGCATGCTGCATTCATGCGCAGAGAAAAAAGCTATAAATGATTGTACATTAGGAAAAAAAAACTTTTCTTAAACGAAGTCATTGTAATTTGTGAATTAAATAATTTGTATTTGTTTTAGGATCATTAAACATGATTTCATCTAATATATATATTGGACAAAATCTCACTTTATGCAGGACAAATATTTTTTATTTGTTAAATTCATGGTTAAACCTTGCTGTACATATAAAGAGTGCATGCACAAGACATGATTATTTGATGCATATAAAGTCCAGATTCACTTTATAATGCTTTAAAAATATCAAGGAAAAACAAAGGGGGCACATGGTATCTACTAATATAATAATTATTATATAAATAACCACAGTCCTTTAGACTGCATATGATTCGAACATATAAAATTGTAGGGAATATTAATAAAGTAACAACACTGAAAAAGAGAAAAACATTCACTGCTGTTTTCTGGATAACTTAATATACCCTTTAAAACTGAACACAAAATTATGATGATAAATTGCTCATTTTAATTTGCAGACCCAAAGTCTGATAGCATTAAAACAGAAACCTATTAATGTATCAAATCTACAGTATAATCATTCCATGGAGACAACTGAATAATAATTATGAATTTCACTTTTACTTGCAATATTTTTCCTGGTATCAGTCCATGTTTTCATTATTGCCATAAAGGACTCGAACAAACTTTAAAGTTTAAAAGATTGTAGATTTCTGGGTCGGTTGTATCACTTGGGTCCAGTTTAAACTGAAAAGCGCAAATTTGCACAGTATGACAGTTTCCGTGCCAACGCACGTTTTATCAGTTGTAGAGGTGTGTTTGATGACTTGTTTAAAGTAAATAAAGGTAATTTAGAACAAAAAAATTTTAAGGCATTATTTGAAGATGTTCAATGACATATGTGCTAACAGAGAAATATTTGACTGATTACAAATGATAAGAAAGGTCTGGTTGACCCGATTATCTAACAGCCGTTGTAAACCAGTCCAAAATAAACAGCGAGATTTTATATTCAAAAACACAACAATACAATCACATAATTTCAGATGTGTATGTTACTAATCATTTGATGATTGCATAAATGTGAGCCTATAGTCTATATTTCACCCAGAGGGGCACCTCAGCCCATATGGGCAAAGGGGCAGTTGCTTGGGCCACTGTAGCTACCCCCTGTGTGCGTGTTTGGAACCAAGTATACTACAGAGAAATTTCATGTCGGAGCAGGATTTGAGCGAACGCTTTTTTACCGGTAAGCCTGAGTGTTACTTGAGCAGAGCATCCACTTGGGCCGTGAGCGGCTGAGCGGAGCGCATGTGCATGGAGCGGGTTATTGAGCGAAGTGTCACACCACTCCGCTTCGCTCACATGCTTTGATGCACACTCATCGTCATCTTGGATGAGGCCGATGACAGTAGTGTCATCTGCGAACTTCAGGAGCTTAACAGAGGGGTCCTTGGCTGTGCAGTCGATTTTGTAGAGGGAGAAGACTAGTGGGGAGAGTACACATCCCTAGGGGGCACCAGTGCTGATTGTACATGTGCTGGAGGTGAATTTCCCCATTCTCACTAGCTGCTACCTGTCTGTCAGAAAGCTGGTGATCCACTGACAGATAGAGGTGGGAACAGAGAGCTGGGTTAATTTAGTCCATAGGAGAGCGGGGTTGATGGTGTTAAAAGCCAAACTGAAGTCCACAAAAAGGATTCTTGCATATGTCCCTGGTCTGTCTAGATGTTGCAATATGTAATGCAGTCCCATATTGACTGCATCATCCACAGACCTGTTAGCTCGATAAGCAAACTGCAGGGATGCAGAATGGGTCCAGTGATGTCCTTCAGGTGGGCTAACACCAGTTTCTCAAATGACTTCATGACACAGATGTCAGAGCAATGGGTCTGTAGTCATTAAGTCCTGTGATTTTGGGTTTCTTTGGGACGGGGAAGTTGGTGGAGCATTTGAAGCAGCAGGGAACTTCACACTGCTCCAGTGATGTGTTGAAGATCTGTGTGAAGATGGGGGCAAGCTGGTCAGCACAGGGTTTTAGACAAGTGGGTGAAACACTGTCTGGGCCCTGTGCTTTCGGCACACATCCTCTTCACAGATCCTAAGTGCAGGTTGAGTAGCAGGAGAGGGGAGGAGGGGGGATGCAGGAGGTATGTGTGATGTGAAGGTCACAGCGGGTGTGGGGGTGTGAGACTGAGCTTTTCAAATCCACAGTAAAACACATTCAGATCGTCAGCCAGTTGTTGATTCCTTACAGAGTTGGGGGATGGTGTCCTGTAGTTGGTATTGTCCTTCAGGCCTCTCCACACTGATGCAGGGTCGTTAGCTGAGAACTTGTTTTTCTGCTTTTCAAAATAGCTTCTTTTAGCCACTCTAATCTCCTTTGTCAGTCTGTTTTTGGCATGATTGTACAAGATTTTATCCCCACTTCTGTAAGCATTCTCTTTGGCCTGACGAAGCTGCCTGAGTCCTGCTGTAAACCATGGTTTGTCATTGTTGTTTGTCAAATAAGTCCTTGTTGGAATGCACATATCCTCACAGAAACTGATGTATGATGTCACAGTATCTGTGAGCACGTCCAGGTCAGTGGCTGCAGCCTCAAAAACACTCCAATCAGTGCAGTCAAAACAGGCTTGTTGTTCCAGCTCTGATTTGGTCCATCATTTTAAACGGCCTTTACTACAGGTTTAGCTGATTATAGTTTCTGCCTGTAAATCGGAAGATGATGACCCGTCAGTGATGAGAGAGTCCCAAAGCTGCTCGAAGGACAGAGCGATATGCATCCTTTATTGTTGTGTAGCAGTGATCCAGTGTATTGCTGTCTCTGGTGGGGCATGTAATGTGCTGTCTGTATTGGGGCAGTTCACTTTTTGCAGTTTTTCACAGTTCAGATTTGCCTTGATAAAATCTCCAAGAATAATAATAAGAGAGTCCGGGTGTTGTTGCTCTGTGTCTATGATCTGATCAGCCAGCTGTTGCATCGCTGCGCTCATACATGCTTGTGGAGGAATATAAACACTCCTGTGGTGAGTGGAAAGGTTTGCAGTTTATGAAGAGCATCTCTAAATTAGGACAGCACATCTCCTTCAGTGTTGTTACATCTGTACACCAACTTTCGTTGATGTGAAAACACGTTCCACCGCCTCTTGTTTTTCCCGTTAAATCTGCGAAGCGATCCGCTCTGAACAGCTGGAAGCCCAGTAGACGTAATGCGCTGTCTGGAATGGCTTCACTCAGCCAGGTTTCTGTGAAGCACAATGCAGCAGAATTTGCAAAATACTAATTTTTGCAGGTGAGGAGAAGTAATTTGTCTGTTTTGTTAGGAAGAGAGCATAGATTCGCTAGACGGATGCTTGACAGCACAGTTCAAAAGCCGCGCTGTCAGAGTTTGACCAGCGTGCCGGCTCACTTCCCTCGCTTGCATCTTTTAGCACGCTTGTACAGCACCGCTGCTCCTCCAACTAAAATGTCCAACAGAATGTCAGAGTAATGAAAAACCGGTAAAAGATTGTCAGGCATGTGCTGCCGAATATTCAGCAGCTCATCTCTGGTAAAACTGATCAGAAATAAATTACTAAACACAGGACAAACAAACAAAAACAGCAAAAGAACTGGTGAGCTCCATAATGAGGTGGCCATCCGATATTTGCATTGAGATTTGATTTTTTTATTGCTAGTTATGGAAAAAACCTAGAGCCTGACCTGCTAGAAAAATGAAGCAAATGGAGTTAGAAAAGTCTGAAGGACTGTGCCAAGTTTGGTGAATGTTGCTTGAAAGCTCTAGCAGAAATTACAGGTAGAAATTTTCAACAGAGGTCTATGGGATATTTGGGAATTTTTTATTTGTCAGCTATGGGGAAACTATAAGTTTGATCGGTTCCGCCTGATCTCATGAAAATTACGTAACTGTGGCGACATTTTTCAATACATTACATGGTTCCTTACACGTATCGCGTAAGTTCCGAGGTGAAATGTCCACTATGTTGCGCTAAAAGCTGGTTAAATTTTCTATTGAGTTTCTAAGGTTAATGATCTATTGAGTTCAGCAAAAGAGAATCAACAAAATTGACCTCCCTCTCCTTAACCCTAACCCTAACCTTATGCCTAAGTCATGGAGTGATAAAAAAGCAAATGTGAGATGAAAGCACAATTACATCGCAAGTGCAGCGATCAGTTGAGCTACCGCACAATTTACTGTTCTCGAACAAGCTTGTAAATGTAGTTGGTTATGCAATGCAAACGTTAAAATGTATCAGCTTACAAGTCATGGGTGATAGATTTTGATGTCATAAGATGGCATTGTGTGGGGAACAGGGCTAAAAGAAAGTGTTTATGAACTAATAATCTGATTTATCTGTTTCATTCATGATTGTTGTTAAAGTAAATAAAAGTCATTGTAGTGCCTCTAGTGTTCATTTCACTAAGAAAATGACACAGTATTTACAATGAGCCAAGTAAAAATCATTTTGCAAAAATGTAGGAATAGCAACGTGATTCTATGAGATCAGGTTGAATCAGTTGGATAAGATATGGCACACAGCATTGCAAGTCAGAACAGGCTGAAGTTCTGTGCCAAGTTTTGTAGATGTAGTTTAAAAGCTGTAGGAAGAGTTACATGTAAAAATGTAAAACAATAAAAGTATGTTGGCTTTGTCAAAGCTGATATAGTTATGCATAATTTGTGCCTTTTTTATGAGACATGAGTTTTTTAAATTCAAGAAATTATAATTAAAAAATTGTTAACGCAACTGCTGCCTGCAATATTTGAAATGTACAGTAGCAAGGCTCTATTTTTCAGCATTTGAGGAATTTAATTAAGACAATCTTTTATTGGGGTATCTGAGAAGACATTTTCATTTACATTTATTCTTGGAGATCCTTATATGGAGATCTGTGTGTTGTCTACAAATAGTGGTTTATGCTGATTTTAAGAACAAACTATGATTAAACATTTCTATTCTTGGAAAAAAAACTCTTCTACCCTTTTCTCTACAACCTCTAAGATGAAAAGCTGCATGCGCTGCTTAAGTTTAATGAGGCTCATTTGAATTTGTATGGTTCATTTGCATGTGTAATGGAAAATAGTAGAGAGCGTTGACCACTTCAGAATCTTCACAAGCTTTAACAACACACACGCACAAGCAAGATCCCATTTAATTCACATCCTTGCTTAAAAACACTCTAATGAGAAAAATAATGAAGTAAAAGTATTGTATTAAGTAACTGATATTAAATTTACTTAAAGGTGTGCTCAATAATTTTTTCCCTGTTAAAAATGTTTCACTCCTAAAGAAAGTAATTGTAATTTTGAAACCTATATATACACAGGTGCATCTCAATAAATTAGAATGTCGTGGAAAAGTTCATTTATTTCAGTAATTCAACTCAAATTGTGAAATTCGTGTATTAAATAAATTCAGTGCACACAGACTGAAGTAGTTTAAGTCTTTGGTTCTTTTAATTGTGATGATTTTGGCTCACATTTAACAAAAACCCACCAATTCACTATCTCAACAAATTAGAATACATCATAAGACCAATAAAAAAAAAAAAAAAAATTTTTAGTGAATTGTTGGCCTTCTGGAAAAGTATGTTCATTTACTGTATATGTACTCAATACTTGGTAGGGGCTCCTTTTGCTTTAATTACTGCCTCAATTCGGCGTGGCATGGAGGTGATCAGTTTGTGGCACTGCTGAGGTGGTATGGAAGCCCAGGTTTCTTTGACAGTGGCCTTCAGCTCATCTGCATTTTTTGGTCTCTTGTTTCTCATTTTCCTCTTGACAATACCCCATAGATTCCCTATGGGGTTCAGGTCTGGTGAGTTTGCTGGCCAGTCAAGCACACCAACACCATGGTCATTTAACCAACTTTTGGTGCTTTTGGCAGTGTGGGCAGGTGCCAAATCCTGCTGGAAAATGAAGTCAGCATCTTTAAAAAGCTGGTCAGCCGAAGGAAGCATGAAGTGCTCCAAAATTTCTTGGTAAACAGGTGCAGTGAATTTGGTTTTCAAACAACACAATGAACCAACACCAGCAGATGACATTGCACCCCAAATCACAGACTGTGGAAACTTAACACTAGACTTCAAGCAACTTGGGCTATGAGCTTTTCCACCCTTCCTCTAGACTCTAGGACCTTGGTTTCCAAATGAAATACAAAACTTGCTCTCATCTGAAAAGAGGACTTTAGACCACTGGGCAGCAGTCCAGTTCTTCTTCTCCTTAGCCCAGGTAAGACGCCTCTGACGTTGTCTGTGGTTCAGGAGTGGCTTAACAAGAGGAATACGACAACTGTAGCCAAATTCCTTGACACGTCTGTGTGTGGTGGCTCTTGATGCCTTGACCCCAGCCTCAGTCCATTCCTTGTGAAGTTCACCAAATTGTTGAATCGATTTTGCTTGACAATCCTCATAAGGCTGCGGTTCTCTTGGTTGGTTGTGCATCTTTTTCTTCCACACTTTTTCCTTCCACTCAACTTTCTATTAACATGCTTGGATACAGCACTCTGTGAACAGCCAGCTTCTTTGGCAATGAATGTTTGTGGCTTACCCTCCTTGTGAAGGGTGTCAATGATTGTCTTCTGGACAGCTGTCAGATCAGCAGTCTTCCCCATGATTGTGTAGCCTAGTGAACCAAACTGAGAGACCATTTTGAAGGCTCAGGAAACCTTTGCAGATGTTTTGAGTTGATTAGCTGATTGGCATGTCACCATATTCTAATTTTTTGAGATAGTGAATTGGTGGGTTTTTGTTAAATGTGAGCCAAAATCATCACAATTAAAAGAACCAAAGACTTAAACTACTTCAGTCTGTGTGCACTGAATTTATTTAATACACGAGTTTCACAATTTGAGTTGAATTACTGAAATAAATGAACTTTTCCGCGACATTCTAATTTATTGAGATGCACCTGTAAAATCATAACCAGTCACATAAGCGTAACCCTTCAGATCAAAACTAATTTCAAGCATTTTAAACATAACCCTTCAGATCAAAGGGTTTCTAAGATCATGAAAAATATAAATTCAGTAAAATGTGTCCAAACTGTGACTGGTAGTGTAAATCCTTCTCTCTATCTTTTCAGTACTCTCTGGATGAGCTGGAGGAGATGATGAAGTGCATGAGAAAGTTCCAGAGTGTTCTGACGGAAATTGAAGTAAGACTAGAGGAACAACTAGCATCTGTACACTGCTCGCTTACAGACTCCCACAGGTGAAACTTTGGCATAATAATGGAAATATCGTTAATTTAATAGTGCTCTTTTTTTTTTTTTTTTTTTTTTTTTGGTGTTATTTGTAGTGTTGTTCTGTGTTTGAAGTTGCTTTTCTGTCTTAGAGAGGAAGTGAAGGATATTTTGAGGATACGAGAAGCTGTCAAACAGGAAGCTGGGATGCTCGAACAGCAGCTGTCCGATTTGGTACACCACTATGGTGATAGCATCAAAATGGTAATATTTCTACTCTATGTATAAAAATCTTTAGTAATTGACAATTAGAACAGTAGTTCTATCACCTGGTAGGTTGTACAAAAAAATCTATATGTTTTGCTGTTTTGTGCAGTTAATTATCGGCTGCCGAGAGCATGAAAACTTTGAAATTCAAAATTTTGTAAATAAACACTCAAACTATAAAGACAAGAATATGTCATGTTAAGAATTTTTAATATTGTTTGGCCTATGCGGTTAAGGTAATATTTATACATTTCAATGGTTAATTTTATGGATATTCCTGTTTTGTTTTTTGCTTTTTTGTATGTAAGATAAACATTTTTGGTTCAGAGTTGGATCAGTGGAAAACCTGGGTCCTGAGGCAAAACCAGTTGAGAACCACTAATTTCAAAATTACTCACCCCTACTTTAAATTTAACCCACAACCTTCTGTACCAGCCAATATCCTGCTTGGCCATCAGACAACCACCAACCCAGCAGTAAAATACACTTAATAGATATCAGTATTGCATTTGTTTTATGCCTGTTCTATTGTGTTTGTAGAAGCTGAATCGGCTCTTGGATGAACAGTCTCAGCTGTGTTCCCAACTGCGTATCACCCCTTCTGAAAGGCCCCGTCTTGGACTGCCCTCGACCAGGAGTGTGGGCACTCAGTGCTGCTTGCTGCCTGTGACATCCAACCCACTGAGATGTGTTCACCATCACTGTACATGTCAGAGAGCAGCATGCCACGATCCACACAAATATCAAACCCAGTGGGGGCCCAACTGCAAGCCAGACAGGCTGGACTTTGTAGCTTTTATTAAAAGTGTAAGAAATGTCTTGAATCCTAGTAGGGTTGGGAAAAATCTGGAACTAAATGATTTTCATGACATTCAGTTAACGCGTCTTGAACGTCTGCATTCTTCTGCCGATGTGAACAAAGCAGCATACTAAAATACTCTGTGAGTGCTTTCGGTTAGCGATGTCTGATTCATGAACAGATTGTTCTTTTGAATCATATCTTTTTAATTAATGAAGCCTAACCAGTCAAACCTGTTGAACTCCTCAGTCTAACGGCTCAAAAAAAAGTAAAGAATCATTCAGTGCAATCGGAACCAGAATCATTCAATGTCATTTGATTCCCTAATCCTAAAGGCCGAAACATGATCTACGCAAGTATGTAAACACAGATGCAAATGCTTGGCCACTGCATTGTCAATGCAC
Organism: Myxocyprinus asiaticus; assembly: GCF_019703515.2. Taxonomy (NCBI): domain Eukaryota; kingdom Metazoa; phylum Chordata; class Actinopteri; order Cypriniformes; family Catostomidae; genus Myxocyprinus; species Myxocyprinus asiaticus. Next base: position 7,497,951 of record NC_059384.1, read on the forward strand.
TGTCCAGTTGAACGTGCTTAACGTGCATGTTCTGCATTACTGTGGTGGGAACGAACCTTCAAGGGGGCAATAGAGTTACCTTCAAACATCTGTGCCATTAAAATATAAGCGTTATTATTCAGGTAAGTATACATTATATAAATGTATTGACTTTCCTTACTTGCTCAGCAATACAGTATTCTCTTTTAACTGTTGTTCTGACATTAGTTATAGTTGGCTTGAAAGAGAAAGTTCCCTGTAGAAGTGGATAGTTCACACTAATCTCGCTATAGTGCCCCTTGTGGCAACATTAAGAATCCACGCGCACTTGCGTTGTGTTGCGGTTTATACACTTCTGGAAACACAACAATGCACAAAATATAGTTACCTTGGCTAGCTTAAGTGTTTGCGTTTACGTACTTGTAGAGTATATGTTTCGGCCATCACTGTCAGAACTGAATCTGTCTATGGTTAAATATCTCAAGTGTTTTTAACTGTGCACTTTTATCTTTCAGTTGAAAAATTCCTTACAACATTCGACGAACAATAACTCATTGGAATAAAAAGGTTTGTGTTGTACTTGTTATAGTTTCATACACAGTGATTCTCTGAAATCTTTTTGACATTTGAAATCAAAAGTTATCCTTAAAGTTAAGTTTACGTAAAGACCCCATGAAATTGTTCAACAAATGCAGTTTTCTTTCCTTTTGAAACAGGAAATTGGGGCAGGACAAATTAAAGGGCTTGTCCTTGTTTTTAAATAGCCAGTAGCAATAAAATGCAACAATAATTTATAGCCAGTAGCCTTTAGATTATATATATTTTTTTAATATATATATTTTTTTTGTTTTGTTTTTTTGCAACGTGCTATTGCTAGTCGGTGGCAAGTGGTATTAGCAAGGGGACATTTTCATTCTATTGCATTTTATTGGATGAAAATCTATACATGCCCCTGTGAACAAAATGAGTTATCAATATTAGCTATGCAGGTTGTAGTCTAAAAACCCGGAAGAGAATTAACATTTTCGAGCCACGGGTTCCATCAGAATTTTGCTATGGGCTTTTATAATGGCAGCTTTGGATTTATGAGTAAAATAAGGTTTGCGGTACATGTTACTTTAAGGCCACGTACACACCAATATGTTTTTGTTTGTAAACTCAGGGTACGTTTACACGACAACGATGTACTAAAAACGGAAACGTTTTTCCTTTGCGTTTTTGAAAAGTTTCACATACAGACAACAACGTTGTCAAAACGATCCCCGTTCACACGGATCCGCAAAAATGACTAAAAACGCTGTATTATGCATGCCAGGCCAGTAGTTGGCGATGTCACTTTGTAAAGAAACACTACGCACCTGCACACATAAGCATTCTTCCACAGATCGGTGAATACAAACAATGAAGATGGGGAAAGCATCGAGCAATTTTGTCTGGATGGATGATGAGGTTGCTTTATTACTACAATTACTTTGCTGGAGAAGCCTCAATAAACTCAAAATCTTGAGCAGCACAAACACAGTCCTGTAGTCCGCCATTGCAGTTTTTAAAGTCTCACCTGTTGTTTTGAAGTACTCGCGGGCATACCTATAGACTGAACATGTAATACGCGTGTGCATTTATGTCATCATTTTCACAAATTTGTGTTTTTGTATGTTTACACAGAGACGATAATGGCATAGTTTTCAAAAACGTGCACTTTGAAACCCGTTTTCAAAAGTTTGCGTTTTCAGGCCCCAAAACGCCTTTGTCGTGTAAACGTACAGTCAAAAAGCATGACAAATTTTCCGTTTTTAGTTGAAAACGTTGTCGTGTAAACGACGCCTCATTGATTTCGGTATGTTTTGGCCTTCCGTCCACACTAACACGGCATTTTTGTCCCTCGAAAACAGAGCTTTTAGAAAACGCTCTCCCAAGTGGATGAATTTGAAAACACCGTCTTCGTGTTGTAGTGTGGACAGGAAAAATGGAGATATTTGAAAACGATGACGTATTTGTTGTCATGTGACCAGTGGTGGGCCGTGCATTTAAAGTCTAGGCCTTCAGTGTGAGTCATGCCATTAAGAAAACACAGTTTCACAATGAATAAGACACCCTATGCCTTTGGGCATCATACATTGTCACAGCTAACTAGTAATACCAATTGACATTTTAAAAACACGTCCACGCACGAAAGCCAGAACTTGAAACGACACTTAATGCTCAAGCAAGCTTAATTTTAACTGCAGCATGACTGTTTTGTGAAATGAACGTCTCCCAAACAGACATTCAAAAATCATAATTTTTCATATGAATCTACCAAGGAGGTCTATAATACCTGGAGAAATCTATCTAATAATATTTGCAATTTACATGTTGCTTGCAATACATTTCGTTTCATCAGGGTACACGGTTATGCTGTGTTCCATTCAAGTTGGATGAAGGATATTCCTACTTGATATCTCCGACCATAAATTCCATTCCCCGATATTTGGAACTGCAACGCTCCCGTTAGCTTAGCAGGGGTTTGACTCTCATTAGAGATGTCTCCTAGCAATCCAACTGATAAACAATGCTGCAGCGCTAGCATTTGTGCTTCAGGTTTACGATTATCAAAAGAGATTATAATTTTATACACCTGTTTCTGCAGGCGTTTTTTAAACGAGCTTTAATATCATGTAATATGGAAACAAACTCATTTATCGATATTACTTAATAAAGTTAATGTTTATCACTTACTTTGTATATCTCCCTGAGTGTCAACATGTTTGTGTGACATCATGCCCCTGCATCTCGGCAAATCGGAGTTGAGAATTTCTGCACGAGCCTACAACTTGTAATTCTGACTTCAAGATGCATTCCATTGCACTTTTCCTAGGAAGTTGTAAAATCCAACTTTCCGAGTTGAATGGAACGCAGCACTACTTTTCAAAACTTGATCCGACACTGAATGCTTAAGCAGCCTAATTTACACTTAAAAAACTCCTGATGTTGCTATAGCAATGCAAAAAGCACTTACCAATTTACTTGAAGTAAAAATCAGTCCTCCTTTCCTGTTTAATAAATTAAGCAATCACGCGGTCATGAAGAACATCTCATGTTTTTAAATCCATAAGGATCTCTACGGCAATACCAGCAGTGATGACAGCCGACTCGTCAGCAAGATCTCACGCTCTTCGCTTTCAAATGACATACATCACTTAAAGCATGACTGCGTCACTCAAGGCCAGCTAGAAGGCCTCGACCGGGACATATCCTAAAGATCACACCCACCAAGAACAAATAAATCAATCTGATTTGCTGATGAATCAATTTCAAGCTTTTAAGAGCCCTTCAAAAACAATCCGCCACCAGATGACGATATGCTATAATGTAATGAAATAATTAAAATTGAAATGGTTCTTGGAAAAAATTTTATTCGTCATAAAACATGGCTACTTTTGAATGGCTGTCTATGGAGAAATATGCTTTTTGCCATCAGGTGGTGTAGTTCCAGCATCTACCAGCAGGTGATAACAGGGACCTGCTAACTAGCCAATTCCTGACCCCCTGACTAAAACCCACAAACTTTGAATTTTGATTTCATGGGGTTTTTAATCTAAATGGATTGCGCTGTTTTTCAGATTGCAGACTACAAACAAAATTAATACTTTTTGCATGTCCTTTCTTTTTTTATTTCAGAGTAACGAAGACCTTAAGATTCTTGCCATTTTTTTTCCACTTTTATAAAGTGAACCTTATAAAGTGCTGACCCTTGAGCTCAGAACTAATAAAAGACTGATATATAAACTGTCACCTCTGTGTCCACTTGTGCTTATTTGCATCCTCTCTCCCTCTTACTCTATCTCTGTTTCTCTCTGTCTGTAATGAACACTCAGGGCCGTAACCAGGGTTTGAAAATTAGTGAGGTCCATGGTGAGGTGTCAAGACTTTTACCAAAATTACACCTACAAATGCAACATATTCTATACATAAAAATTAAATATAAAAATTAAAGGACAGAAACCGCAATTACAAATGCAGTCAACAATATTATTACTGAATTTTTGTCACACAGAAATGCACATTTGACAGTAAGGCATTGATTTTGAGTTGGGCAGCAACATTTACTCATATTAACTACAGAAACATCAGCATAAGTTAGTTAACAACTAATTTATCTAGGGCTATGTTAACGCCGTTACATATTGATATTATCCAAAACAATCAATTGCTTTCCTTTTGCCAGACTCTTAATTATTTAATTATTTAAAGGTGCACTCAGTAATGTTTTCCCCTTTAAAAAGTTTTACTCCTAAAGAAATGAATTATAATTTTGAAACATATGTATAAAATCATGACCACTCACATGAGATGAGGACTCTGGTCATATCAGTGACCTTATAAAAGCTGTTTTATTCTACATGGGGCAGGGGCATCCTCATGGGTGCTGCCATTTTATAATCACATGAACAGCTGGATACTACCCGTTTAAACTCAGTAACCGTCTTGTTCTTGGACACTTTCACTCTTGGATTAAATTTATCATGGTTGAATGTGAATAGTGAATTTCTACAATGAGGTCTGTAACTGAAAACTATTGATTTTGAATGATGCTGCATCCACACCACTAGGTGTCACTGTACGTCCAAGATGACATGAGCAAAAAGTTACTGAGTGTACCTTTAATTCACCTTTTTCAATTAAAGTTCATTAGAACTGAACATATTTACAAAGGAGAAAAAGTCATAACTTCATCCTTAATTCATGAGTGTCCAGGCTTTAAAGCTTATTTTTTTGCTGTTGTTGTTAAATTCTGCTTTGTAACTGTCAGATATATTTCTATAATGGTGCTGATTTGTGGAATGAAAAGCCTGTAATTACCGTTGTGAATGGAACAAAGTTTTCCTGTTTACCTCGCCACTAGGGTTGCCACCCGTCCCGTATTTAAATATAAAATGATGCGTCCCGTATTGATACGTGACGCGATTTGTCCCGTATTTAAGCTGGTCAGATGGCGTCACGGTGAAATAGTTCCAGATCGCCAATTTAACACTGATATTAGCTGGAAAATTTGCCTACGGTGGGTAAGGGACCGTCTGAAAAGTCCACACATTGTGAAATAACTTGCTAATACTGTGGAGGGTGCGGTAAGGGACCGTCTGAAAAGTCCACACATTGTGAAATAACTTGCTAATACTGTGGAGGGTGCGGTAAGGGACCGTCTGAAAAGTCCACAAATGGTATAACTGTGGAGTTTTTTCTATATAAATGTTCAGTAAGATCAAACAATGTATGAATACAATCATAAAGACAAGTAGGTGAAGGAAAAAAATGAAACAAAATAAATTATATATATATATATATATATATATATATATATATATATATATATATAAACCGTCCAAAATGTATACATAATTAAGATAAAGACAAATAATAAAAAAATTAAAATATATTTTTAACATATAAATTATGTATTTTTTATTTTTTTATAAATGGGTCAGAAAAGTTCTCATTTTAGCATATAAGAAAGGATATAGCTACAGTTTTTATTCATATTAACCCTATTTTAAAACTTCAAAAGTGGCAACCCTACTCGCGACTGTAGTTTAATATGACGGGCTGTTTAATCTTATTTCAACTAGCTTCAGCACAGAGCCTTTAAGTATCTCGTATCAGATGGGATTATAACAGAGAATTCTGTGTCAAATTCAAATGGGTCGCACGCGACTCACACTGTGTTAACCTCAGGACAGCATGCCGCAAGCGCCATTGCATTTCTCTTTCCAAACATACACTGTTTTGATTTAAATAAGCAGATACTTAAAATGCTATGACTGGATCATTATTGCAGTGATTAATATGTTTCTTCTGGCAACAATTATTTTAACCCTAACTGATGCAATGCGTAGCTTTTAATTTCTTAAATCTATCAAATGGTGTGGCTAGGTTCAGTATCTGTGTTTTATTTTCTTTGTTAAATACTGTTTATCTTATATTTATTTGAATGAACAATATATTTGACCTCATAATCATGCTTAGGGATCATGTGAAAAGTGCCATTTTTATCACCACATTTATCCGTTAACATTTATGTTCTTTGCAGACGCTTCTTTACCAGTCATTGGGTTGACATATGAATACATTAAAACATACAGTACAGTCTCCTGTTTAACAGAGCAGTTCAATGAATGAAAATCATCAACACCACTTCACACACACTCAACATGGAAGGAAACACCATTCACATCAGGAGAGAATTAACAGACATCAAAGCCTCCCATCAAACAATATGTCCACATTGTTTTCTATTATTATTATAATTATTATTTACTCCCTCTTGTTCATGCTCTCCATTGTACTCTTAATGAGTTCTGTGGATGGTTGTAAATTACAGAGATAAGTCATTGTTAACTCAAACGTACTGTATTTTATGAAGTACTATATTAGATGGACAAATTAAACCGAGTTTCTCATGTAGGCGAATCAAAATCACTCATAGGGAATTATTCCATTGAGAACACACTGTCTTAAAGCACTGTCTAATCGAACCCCAGCTTCATCATTACTGTGTTTGAATCGCTGCTAAATTCAAAGTTGGTTCATTAACCTCAGTGATGTGTGCTCATGGAAGCTGGAATGATTGGCATATCACAAGGCCCTCTGTCACCGTGACAACAGGCTCTAATGGAGATGGGCCCTCCTCCTGGAGTACATAACCTCTCGCTTTCATCTGGCCTTTACTCTCTCAATCTCTATCTCGGCCACATTGAGGTAAGGCCTTCTGTTAATTTCGCTCACAGTTTAGTTCTGTTTTAGTCCTTTCTGATTTAAAACTTTATATTTCAGCAAGTCTTTGCTTAATGGGTCATATTTTACATTTTAATTCAGTAGTAAATAATGTTTAAGTAACTGTGTTTAGATAATATTGATTGTTTTTAGTGTGTATTCACTAGACTGCAGTCAAGCAACATGAGCACAATTAATGTTAGTGTAAATCGTTTATGAAAGCATGCTCAGAAATTGGTGCATTCAATGCAATGAATGAGAACCATTGTGTGTAAATAGAGCTTGATATCATGTATATATGTTGCACATTTGAATGTGTTAAATGTTTACTGTAGTTTCCTGAACTAATTTAGAGGAAAATAACAGTTAACATGACTTCGACTATGAAATTAAACGCATAACAAGTGATGAATATGGCATTTGTTTATTGAATGTGATATCTTTGAATATGATACTTTTCATGAGCATAAATAATATAACATACAGTTAATCTGATTGATGAATATACACTGCCGTTCAAAAGTTTGGGGTCACTTGACCGAAATGTTTCTCATGATCTTAAAAATCTTTTGATCTGAAGGCGTATGCTTAAATGTTTGAAATTAGTTTTGTAGACAAAAATATAATTGTGCCACCATATTAATTTATTTCATAAAAAAAAAAAAAAAAAAAAAAACGTTTTTGAAATTGATGACTTGGACCGAATAATAAAGAAAAGCAGCAAATAAGTACCCAGCATAGATTGAAACTCTTTCAATACAGTTTAAAAATCATCCCAGGGTGATACCTCAAGAAGTTGGTTGAGAAAATACTAAGAGTACATTTCTAGGCAAAGGGTGACTACTTTGAGGATGCTAAAATATAATATAGTTTTGATATATCATATTTTTTTTAGCCACAACATAATTCCCATAGTTCCATTTCTGTTATTCCATAGATTTGATGACTTTACTATTATTCGAAAATGAGAGAAAAAAAAATTATAATAAAGAATGAGTAAATGACCCCAAACTTTTGAACGGCAGTGTAATCCTCTGCATGAACATAAAAACCATTATAATAATATACATTGGGTCTCAAAAAGCAGTCTTTACAGTTTTATATATATATATATATATATATATATATATATATATATATATATATATATATATATATATAAATACACACCATATTATATATATACTTTATATAATTTATATAAGCAAAATCATTTTGTGAAATGAGTATCTACTTTTATTTTTAGTGCCCTATATATCCAATAAATTTGCTTTCCAGTAAGTATGACATAGCCTTTGTTATATATGTGTGTGTGTGTACACACTAAACATGAGCTGTTATCTGATACCTGAACAGACTGCCATACGGAGCATGTCTACTGACTGTGTGAGGTCACTCTCAGACAAAGCCGAGCACACACTCACCATGCACGAGCATCTCTGTGAGTACCGCAGTATGTTTTTGCCTGTTTTCCAGTCAATCTGTGTGTATATATGTGCATGATGTGTGTACTGTGGAGGAAAATAAGTCTTTTTTTTAAGGAAAGTACAAGAGAAACAATGTAGATTGACAACTGATAGGCAAAAAATTGGAGGAACCGTTGGGATAAACAAAGGTGGCAACAGATGGTGACAGTCTGACTGATACATGCACACACACCAGTCCTTGTGTGTGTTTGTGAACCTGGTTCTGAAGTGTTGTGGTATTCCCCTGCAGATGGGAATGCAGAAATGGACAATCAGAAGCACAATTCTGAAGAACATCAGCAAGACAACCTGGGACAGAAGAAACCTCGGAGGAAAGACACTCCTGTACTCAACAGCCCTCCACTCATTCCAGGCAAGACTTTCTCATTCTATAACACTACAAAAATCTTATATTAGTCAAAATGTTTGTCTTGAATATCTCTGTTTTAAACATCAAACTCTCATAAAACAAAATTATGTTACATTTATGCTTAAAACACATTTTCTTATTATCTTACACTATTTTGCTTCTCAAGTAAATGTATCTTGTTTTAAGAATGTTTAGATATTTTCACTAAAAACAAGCAAAAAAAAATTACAAAGAGTTTTTTTAGAAGTCTTGCCTTCTCACTGTCTGTCTCTCACTCTCTCTCTCTCTCTCTCTCTTGATGTCTTCTTTGTCTGCGAGTCTCTGAATTCTTTGTGATTCTCTTTCGCAGGTGTGAGACTGATGAAGACAGAGGCTCGAATGATTCACCAGGAGGATGAAGAGAAGGAGATGAAGAAGTAGATGTGTTTTTCAAAAGCTTTGGTTTTCATTGTTTTATTTTTGAATGTTCACTGAGTCTTCATTAAATGTAGGCTTTGCATATATTTTTTGTGCTGTCATGTCGTCATTTGAGTGTTACACTGTAGTAACACAACTTCCAGTGAAGGGACTTCCTTATAATTAAAACATGATCATTGCAATGTAAATGTAAATTTAGTGCATGTATTTGACAATCCATATATTAGACAGCAAAGACAATTCAGTCTTAATTAACATGCAAAATTATTAAGCATAATGAAAAGATGTGTCAGTGGGTAATATGTACAGTGGGTTACTTTAACTGGGTCTTAATCTTATGAAGCTTGTCAAGAACCTGTCCAGGTCTTATTTGATCCCAAAATCAAAATATTTAACAAATTATATTTTTGCCTAAAGAAAGAAGCCTATTTATGGGATTTTTTACATTGTGATATTATTTTTATGACCATTTAGCACATTTTACCACTTAATTCTCATTACCATAATGCAAATATTTATACATGGTAGTATTCATTGGACTGCCTTTAATTTATGCTGATATGAATATATAGTAAAAAGTTACTGTATTACAGTAATGAAACTCTATAATGAGAATTACCATTGAGAATAATGGAAATTCAAAAAATTAATAATCAAAACATAAATAAAAATGAAAAAAACAAACAAATAAAAACTATGAAAATAATATGTAAAAAAAAAAAAAAATGTTGCTCTCTAATTCTACTTACCATATTACTTAGAAATATCATTTTCATTACCGTAAAGTAAATAAGAATTGTGCGAATTTGCAAAACGTTTATCATGGTAGTACTTGCCTTTAATTTATGGTGACCTAAATGGAAAAACAACAATAACAACAACATTATATTACAGTAATTTTTACTGGAATACAGTAAAAATACGGTATTACAGTAATAATAATCTAATGAAAATGATCATTCAAAAAATACAAATAAAAATATAATTATACGTAACATGCTCCATCAGTTTTATGCACAAAGTAAAAAGAAAAGCTTTAAATTAATATACCAGCCAACATTTAATTTGTTGTATTTCGATAATGGTTTGGAGTAGAAACATAATATGTTGTTAGAAAGCTGAGACTTTCCATTCAACTAAATTCTTGGTCAAAGTGACTCAAAATGACAAAGCAGGTCACATATATAATAAAATAGTACAAATAAATAAATACATTAAATAAAAAATCCAAATAAAAAAACCTCAGAGAAAGGAAACATCTGGACACATTACAGTAATGGAAATGTCACAATATAAAAACAAATAAGTCTTAAGAGTCCTAAAAAGAGGCTTCATTTTCTTTAAGCAAAATTATGAAATGTGTACTAGACATGTTTTCATGTGTTTCAACAATATTAACTGTGTAGACCTGTTGTTGTGTGTAACTCAGACGTGTGTGTGTAGTGCTGAGGTGAGGTCACCTCCCCCGTCTCAGAGAGATGCTCTGTAGATGTCTGGCTTTGCTGCGGGGGTCTGCGTGTTTGTTGTCTTCTCTCTGTGGCCGGGAGAGCAAATAGGAGTAGGCACAGTAACTTGGTTTCTTAGTGTATCGCACCAGGTGGTACTTACGACGACCTGCAAAACACAGAGCAGAATCTGAATGAAGAAAGGTTTAGATAATATTTCTTTTTAAACATATGAATGAATAGACTGATATCAGACATGAATCTCATCAGAGATCCCAAATAAAGACTCCAACTCGTCATCTGAGCCCTTTGAGTAAAGATTTATTGTCACAAAAGTGCAATTACGGAGCACCAAAAGAAGCATGATCACATGACTACATGACCACACCTGCCTTAAGATGATTTATTCCTTATAAAAAATAAAATTCCTCATCAACAGACATTATTATTGAAGACAAATTAAAATTTTATGACAAATAAATTTAGAGATTAAAAAAAGAAAAAAGAAAAGGGGGGTAAACAATAAATATGTGTGGATATGAAAATTATTTTGTTTTTGTATGGTGTTGTTGTAAGAAAAATCTGGCAACTTACATACAAGTGTATGTAATTGACTGCAGTACATTAGACACCTAACAGATGGCAGCACAGCACTAGTTGCTAATTGTATTGAGAAAATAATAATAAAGGTGTCCATTTATTTCACTAATGGAACAGTTTTTTGTGTTAGCGAAATAAAAAAAAAAACAAAACAAAAAAACAAGATGTTGCCAGGCAGACACACAAACGTACTTGACAGAGCTGAACACGACTTACTTCAAAGCAGAACTATAAAACTCATTAAGGCAGAATCTCACAGTGTGCAATATTTACTCTTCAGTTTCTATAAATGTACATTTATTGTAGCATTTCATTTAGAGAATCTCCCGCTCTGAGTCCAAAAATGCTAAACATGAGTTTAAAAGAGGATTTTGCAGAACTCACAAGATATCAGTGGCAAAAATGTCAGAAATCCAAAATCACATTTATAATCACAGAGAAAAAGAGTAAACTTTGCATGTACTGATTTTAGTTAAACACAAAATTATACCATGATAATATTTGCAATATTTTATAATGGTACAGCATCAACCAAAGGAGCTTTGCAAAGTTCAATTACAAATTCGGGCAAAGCATTCTGCAGACATTCACATATGAATTTGAGCTTTTCTAGGAATTTAAGAATGAAATGTCATTGAGATGTTTCTCATATCTGGAAAAAAAAAAAAAAAAAAAGAAGAAGAAAAAAACAAAAGCTAAAAATGTGTGCTGTGACCCATAACAGAGTCAGGGAAGGACAAACTAAACAGTGACGGAAGATCAACACAAATATTCTATAAATTTTCTATTAAGGAGAACAGAATGAGGGACATGAGAATAATTTACAAGGTCATGAATAATAAAAGATTTAAGGCAACAATGCATTATTCTTTCTTTCTTTAAAAAATAATTACTCACAACACATGCGTGCTTGATGACTTGCGATGATCTCCAGTAAAATGATACAGACATTATAGTAATCTTTGGTTGAGGCAACAGACGTTTCTAGGATTTTGCTGGCTATTTATAACAGCCTATACAGTATACAAGGAGGCCTAACTTGTTTTTTTTTTTTTCTTTTTGTTTGTTTGTTTGTTTGTTTGTTTTTTTACTTGTTTTCTACTTTTTTTGTTTTTCTCATTATCACAGTTAATAAGAAAATGATTTTCAGTAATATTTCATATGAATAAGTGCATCATAAGAATGTGTCCTAGCATAACTGTATATACACACTTTTGTCACAGTCTCCTCTAAAGATCAATAAGGTTGGGCAATATAGATTAAACCATATTGAAAGTTTGTGACATAAATATTAAAATAAATACCCATAGGACATGGAACCAAAGAGGTGTTTTTTATCTGCACTCAGTATCTAGAGAATCACTATGTTGAAGTTATATTACTGAAATCTTTTTTCTTTGTTAACCAGATTAAATAGTAAAATCCCTTTTTATCTCTCTAATATATCTCTCATCTACATACACTATATTGCCAAAAGTATTCGCTCACCCATCCAAATAACTGAATTCAGGTGTTCCAATCACTTCCATGGCCACAGGTGTATAAAATGAAGCACCTAGGCATGCAGACTGCTTCTACAAACATTTGTGAAAGAATGGGCCGCTCTCAGGAGCTCAGTGAATTCCAGCGTGGTACTGTGATAGGATGCCACCTGTGCAACAAGTCCAGTCGTGAAATTTCCTCGCTACTAAATATTCCACAGTCAACTGTCAGTGGTATTATAACAAAGTGGAAGCGATTGGGAATGACAGCAACTCAGCCACGAAGTGGTAGGCCACGTAAAATGACAGAGCGGGGTCAGCGGATGCTGAGGCGCATAGTGCACAGAGGTCACCAACTTTCTGCAGAGTCAATCGCTACAGACCTCCAAAGTTCATGTGGCCTTCAGATTAGCTCAAGAACAGTGCGTAGAGAGCTTCATGGAATGGGTTTCCATGGCCGAGCATCTGCATCCAAGCCATACATCACCAAGTGCAATGCAAAGCGTCGGATGCAGTGGTGTAAAGCACGCCGCCACTGGTCTCTAGAGCAGTGGAGACGCGTTCTCTGGAGTGACGAATCACGCTTCTCCATCTGGCAATCTGATGGATGAGACTGGGTTTGGCGGTTGCCAGGAGAACGGTACTTGTCTGACTGCATTGTGCCAACTGTGAAGTTTGGTGGAGGGGGGATTATGGTGTGGGGTTGTTTTTCAGGAGCTGGGCTTGGCCCCTTAGTTCCAGTGAAAGGAACTCTGAATGCTTCAGCATACCAAGAGATTTTGGACAATTCCATGCTCCCAACTTTGTGGGAACAGTTTGGGGATGGCCCCTTCCTGTTCCAACATGACTGCGCACCAGTGCACAAAGCAAGGTCCATAAAGACATGGATGAGCGAGTTTGGTGTGGAAGAACTTGACTGGCCTGCACAGAGTCCTGACCTCAACCCGACAGAGCACCTTTGGGATGAATTAGAGCGAAGACTGCGAGCCAGGCCTTCTCGTCCAACATCAGTGTCTGACCTCACAAATGCGCTTCTGGAAGAATGGTCAAAAATTCCCATAAACACACTCCTAAACCTTGTGGAAAGCCTTCCCAGAAGAGTTGAAGCTGTTATAGCTGCAAAGGGTGGGCCGACGTCATATTAAACCCTAAGAATGGGATGTCACTTAAGTTCATATGCGTCTAAAGGCAAATGAGTGAATACCTTTGGCAATATAGTGTATGTATGGTATGCCTCCTCAAAAGTATATTGTTCATAGCAAATTTCGAAAATGTGACAAGCTCTATAAACAACACTTCATAAATAGTCATCTTTTATATACATTTAATACAAAAATAGAAGAAAATTCAAAATACAACCTACTGTCAAAATAATTACATTTACTACATTTTAAGGTCTTGAAGGGCTAAAAATGTTTGCAGAAGCTTGAGAGATAGTTGGCCCATCAGGTTCGAGTCACAACATCAGATGGACAAGACTTGTGTTATCTACAGTTGTGTCCAAAAATATTGGCACCCTTGGTAAATATGAGCAAAGAAGGCTGTGAAAAATATGTCTTTATTGTTTATCCTTTTGATTAAAATATTCACAAAAATCTAACCTTTAATTGAAGTAAACTAATTGCAAGGGGGGGGGGGGATCTCATAATTAAATAAATACTTTTCTCCAAAACATGTTTGCCACAATTATTGGCACCCCTAGAAATTCTTATGAGTAAAATATATCTGAATTATATTCCAATTCATATTTTTTTAGTACACCTGGTTGACTAGGAACATGAAATTGTTCAGCCATGACTTCCTGTTTCACAGGGGTATAAATATGAGGTAACACACGGGTCAAATTCCTTTAGTCATCCATCACAATGGATAAGACCAAAGAATATAGTTCTGATGTGCGGCAAAAGGTTGTTGAGCTTCACAAAATGGGAAGTGGCTATAAGAAAATAGCTAAAGCATTGAAAATGCCCATTTCCACCATCAGGGCAATAATTAAGAAGTTCCAATCAACTGGAGATGTTACAAATTGGCCTGGAAGAGAATGTGTGTCTATAATGTCTTTATGCACGGTGAGGAGGATGGTTCAGCTGGCCAAAAATTCTCCAAGGGATCACAGCTGGAGAATTGAACCAACATCACTACAAGTTGTTTGGGAGGGTTTCAAGAAAAAAGCCTCTGCTCTCATCCAACAACAAACTTAAGCATCTTCAGTTTGCCAGACACTACTGGAACTTCAAATAGGACAGGGTTCTATGGATAGATAAAACAAAAATAGAGCTTTTTGGCAGCAAACACCAGAGATGGGTTTGGTGCACACAGAGAGGTAGCCATATGGAAAAGTACCCCATGCCCACGGTTAAATATAGTGGTGGATCTTTAATGTTATGGTGCTGTTTTTCTGCCAGAGGTCCTGGACATCTTGTTTGGATACATGGCATCATGGACTCTATCAAATACTAGCAGGTAAAAAAATCAAAATCTGACTGCCTCTGTCAGACAGCTTACAATGGGCTCTGGTTGGATCTTCCAGCAGGACAATGATCCAAAACAAACACCAAAATCAACACAAAAAAATGGTTCACTGACCACAAAATCAAGGTTCTGCCATGGAAAACTTGTGGGGTGAACTGAAGAGGAGAGTCCACCAGCATGGACCTCTGAATTTGAAGGATCTGGAGAGATTCTGTATGGAGGAATGGTCTCATATCCCTTGCTATGTGACCTCCAACCTCATTAGGCATTATAGAAGAAGACTCAGAGCTGTTATCTTGGCAAAGGGAGGTTGCACAAAGTATTAAATAAAAGGGTGCCAATAATTGTGCCACACATATATTTGACAAATATATATATATATATTTTTTTATAAAACTTGTGTTGTGTTTGCAATTGTTTGATATCCATTAGAGGATAGATTTTTGTGAATATATTGAATGAAAGATCAAAAGGATAAGCAACAAAGACATATTTTACACAGCCTTCTTTGCTCATATTTACCAAGGGTGCCAATATTGTTGGACACCACTGTTACAGATGAACTGTATAATGGCAAATGCACCTTGATTACAATAAACATATGTATTTTTTTTTTCCATTTTCCTTTCCTCTTCTTTGTAATTTCACAATATGCAACTGATATAGATCTACGGGTATGTTGTGCAAATCACATATTGTAACATCCTATTAACAGTTTCTGTAAAAATGACTCCATATTCTAAATGAAAGACTGAACTGATTACAATTTGTGTGAATCCTATCAGTCACAATGAGTTATATTTGAAAAGAATAATATCTTTTGTGATCAAAGTGATGTTATAACAGTTAGTCCCGGTCCTCTAATCTGATCTGACAAGCGCCGTTCCAAGCTTGATTTCTATATTAAGTCTAAAGCCACATACACTCTTATCCATTTTATTTTAAAACTCCATTTTCAGTTTCTGACCATAATCGTTTTCCAAAGTATGCAGTAATGGAGAGCATTTTCGAAAAGCTCCATTGATTGGGTAACACTTTACAGTAAGGTTCCATTCATTAACATTAATTAATACAATAGGTATCATGAACTAACAATGAGCAATATATTTTCCACATCATTTATAAACTTTGTAAATGTTAGTTAATAAAAACACAATTGTTCATTGTTAGTTCATAGTGCAATAACTAATGTTAACATGTAAAACTTTAGATTTTGTGATGGACCACTTTTGATGGAGTGGTGGTGGCGTAATGGACTAAAGCACAGAACAGGAAAGCATAAGGTGGCCAGTTTGATCCCACAGCCACCACCATTGTGTCCTTGAGCAAGACACTTAACTCCAGGTTGCTCCGGGGGGGAATGTCCCTGTAATATGTGCACTGTAAGTTGCTTTGGATAAAAGCATCTGCCAAATGCATAAATGCAAAATGTAAATGTAAAAATGTATGAGTAGCCTATATGTTAAAATGAACATTAACCAAGATTAATAAATGCTGTAAAAGTATTTTTAATTGTTAGTTTATGTTAACTAATATTGTTAACTAATGTTTGTTAACTAACCATTGATTGTTTAAAAAAATGTTCTCCATTACCACATAATTTGAAAACAATGACGTCAGGAAACTGAAAACTTGCAAGTGTATATGTGGCCTAAAATTTAAGCTACTCTATATTAATTTCTTGTTTATAGAACTTTTGTATATAAAAGCAAAATCATTTGCAATCGTGCTGAGGTACTGAATGTCATTGTGCCAAAGTCACAAGCCTGCCGGCTGAGATTTTCAGTATTACAGCACTCTTGCTTGTCTGCTATTTCTTAATTGGCAAAGGATATTGACAAAAGATTACGGGCCATTATATTAACACTGAAAGCCTCTATCACATACACGGTTTGATCCACACCAGCATATGTACAGAGAACGCACACAAGCACTGGAAACAGTACAGTATCACACACATAACAAAAAACAGGATGACAGCAACATCAGTATAACTACTACTAAACAGTAAATAACAAACAATGAGCACGTTTACATGCACAATATTACACCGATTATGCTTAGCAAGCCAACAACGTGTAAGGTCATGTAAATGCCTTTAACGATTTTCCTTTATCGAGGTAAGGTCATAAAAGTTTAAGCAAAAAACGATAAGCACACGTAGATTTTTGCCCGTTACACCAATTTTGCGTTGCTTGTAAACACCTTTACCATCACTTTTACTGGCTTATGCAAAGTGCAGAAGTGTTGTGTGCATGTCTGTTCTCATTTTGATGTCAAAAGCAGAGAATAATCCGATCATTTCAAATCTCATGTAAACACGATTTTTTTAATGTACACATTTTTGGTCGTTATCAGCATATCGGTGTGCAAGTAAATGTGCACATTGATGAAAAAAATGCTAAAAATAAGAGGTAAACAAACAGCAACTCTGCAGACATTCTTTGGACACTGTAATGAGGGCCAGTTGAAGGCTGTGGTCCAGTTGCATGGGACTAAAGTTCTTTGAGGTTCTCCATCTGCTGTCTGGAGGTCTGATGCTTGTTGTGCCATCCCTGGGGAATTAGATGGGTGGCCTTCATCAACACACAGTACATACATTTAATTTCCGTGTGGTTTCGGTGGCAACAGTTTCCAAAAGCCACCATGGAACATCATGACTGCGGCCAATGTAGCATCATCAAGCAAAAGTCTTGGATTGTTTTGTGAATCTCAGACCCAAAACCTTGTTTGCATGTAAGGTCATACATCTTTAAAGTCAGGTTTGAATTAAAGAAAGCAGGAAAAACTTGAGGTGGGTCTATGAGAAACAGAAAACCTTATTTAAGAAAGAAAATGTCCTTCAAAAAGCAAAGAGATGAGTAATAAAAGAAAGTAACCACCAGGTGACAGCACAGAACAGGGTTTGGAGTCTGTTAGTTTGCATCAGGCGCAGAGGCAGCAGCTGCACTGTTTGCCAGTGATGAGGGGCTGTTCCCACAGTTACTGTACTCCTCTTCTGTGTCTGCAGAGGAGAGCAGATATTTGGCACATTTAGAGCTCATGTTCCATAGCTCCGACTGAGGTTTGACAAGGGAATGACATGCTACGACATCTGACATGCGATGGGAAATTTCATGCAAAAATTAAAATTCTGCCATCATTTACACACCCCAAGACTTTCTACATTCCGTGGAACACAAAAGGCAGAATATTAGCCTCAGTCACAACATGAGGGTGAATATTTTTATAATTTTCTTTTATTATATTATTCCATTTAGGGGAAATGGAGGGGATTGCAAAGGGAGAACAAAATAACTTGTTTTGGATGAACCAGTATGCAAATTATGGGGTGTTTTGGAGGGTGTTATACCCCATAATAGCATTCTGAGATGATATTCTTCTCACCACAATTATACAGAGCGGTTATCTGAGTTACCATAGACTTTGTCAGTTCAAACCAGTCTGGCCATTCTCTGTTGACCTCTCTCATCAACAAGGCATTTCCATCCACAGAACTGCCGCTCAATGGATGTTTTTTGTTTTTGGCACCATTCAGAGTAAATCCTAGAGACTGTTGTGTGTGAAAATCCCAGGAGATCAGCAAAATACTCAAACCAGCCCATCTGGCACCAACAATCATCCATGCGATTATCTAATCAGCCAATCGTGTGGCAGCAGTGCAGTGCATAAAATCATGCAGATATGGGTCAGGAGCTTCAGTTAATGTTCACATCAACCATCAGAATGGGTAAAAAATTTGATCTCAGTGATTTGGAGTGTGGCATGATTGTTGGTGCCAGATGGGCTGGTTTGAGTATTTCTGTAACTGCTGATCTCCTGGGATTTTCACACACAACAGTCTCTAGAATTTACTCAGAATGGTGCCAAAAACAAAAAACATCCAGTGAGTGGCAGTTCTGTTGACGGAAATGCTTTGTTGATGAGAGAGGTCACCAGAGAATGGCTTGGAGAATATGTTTAAACAGGGGTTTCAAGGTCAGTAGCCACGAAAGTTAAACAGATGCTCGTAAACCAAAAATATATGTTTGCAAATTAAATTTGCTATGGCAACACTTTTTGTTAGGATCATTTTTAGACAAACATTGACAAAACAGAAATACTGCCATTATATATCACTTTTTATAAATGTGCAAGTCAAAAATACAATCACAATACAACAAAAATTGTTACTGTTTGACATTAGGCTAAGAAAGACACATTTTCAACTGCAAATTTTTTAAAAGTCCCTTAATAATGTTAACCTCCATTAAAATTGCGGAGAATTGAATAAAGACGTTCAATAATTGCATACTGGGATGAACCGACATTTGCTCACACACAGCGTCCATATTTGTTGTCTGTCAACTTATACAGTACAAAATTTACTGTATGACGCCTTGATCACATCAGGGAATGGAAATTTTGTTTTTCATTTTTACAGCAAAAATGAGAAAGACTGAGAATACTAAACACTGAGGTGAAAGACAATGCGTGAAAGACGATGCATGAAAATGACAAATAAACAACACAGGATCCTGCCATGCGCTCTGATGAGACTTGGTGAAGCTCTCCTGCTGATAATGGCTGAATCCCAAATCATATATTATCTTAAATACAACATGCAAAATTGAGATTAGTGTATCCCAAATCACTATATGTTGAAAACAGTATGCCAAATGTGCCCGAATGGCTTACTATTTAGTGGATTTTTAAAGAATGTATCAGTGCATGCTTTATGGACTAATATTGCCACCTACTGTACCCCTGATTGGTGATGGTTCTTTGATGTGGTGTAATGTTGTAGTCACTTGTCACAAAAAGTAAGTAGATTGTACACTTTGGACCTGATTTACTAAAGGTTTGCATGTATAAAAACATGTGCAAACTTGATAGCACGCTAAAAAAATATCAGAGCTTGATCTACTAATGTAGTCTTTTAAAGATTGTGCCTTTCAGATGTGCAAAATAGCATGTCTTGGCAATTTTTGTGTGTTTCCCCAAAATGAATATTGTTTTTAACTGCTGACATATTTCGAAATATTTTAAGTGCCGGTTCTTTCTAGTAGGCAGTCCAATATACACCTGTATGCCGAACAGATTTCGTCTTGATCCCGTGAAATGAACAGGGAGCGCAAGTTCTGTACCGTGCAGCATGCCGTGTCTCTTGTGTGCAGCTAACTTTGCCATGGCCAAGATAATAATGGTTTGAAATTCTAATTTCATTTAAGTATACATCAGTGGTGCAATGGTTTAACATGTACATAATATTGTATTTTCTTTGTGAATTATGAATATTTCAAGTGAAGAGTGTCATGTGCATTCACATCAACTATACTTACACTTGTTAAATAGCAGGGATTTTATGATGATATCATACAATCCTATAAATAAACATATAAATGCCATATTGAATAAAAATAAAATTGTATTTAGTGAGAGCTGTACAGTAATTGCATTTGGTGCAAGTACCACATGCAAAAGCCTGCTTTTGGAGGGTGTGTCCAACATATTTGCATGACAGTAGTTATTTGCGTGATTTTTCTAAGTAAATCATGCACACGCAATTTCCAACGCAGTCTCAAAGATTGCACAAGCAAATTAGCACCAGTTATTTGAGATCTTAGTAAATTGGGGCCTTCGTGTACTAACCAGGTGTCATGACACAATAAAAACTACATGTTATATGTTCCACGTTGAGCTGAGTTTTTGGGGAGTTCAACATCGCCAACACAGTACATACTTTTCATACATACTACTGCAGGAATAGTATGTGAATCGGGATTCAGCCACTATGTGATGCCGCTAGCAGTTTAGGAAGATGATGGTGTTACCGTCTGAAATTTTGCTTTCACTGTCGTCACTGTCACTGTGTGAAGGTGAATTCAGTTCCTCGTTCCCTGACAGTCAGATAAGACATGAGTCACAGACTTAGCTTGTATAGGGAACAGTATACAAAAAATAAATAGACAAACAAATGAAAAGACGGACCCTTTTCATTGTAAGCGAACATTTGTCTTACTATACTGATTGTGCTGCAATATTATTAACAAACAATCGATGAAAAGACAAACCATTTTCTCTGGTCAGTCCTACAAACATAAGTGAATTTTCCCCTTAATATACTGACTGTTCATTCAGTCTGGAACTACATGGTTTCATTTTAGTACTGCACATATATACTTATACTAGTCATTGCAAACATGTCTTGCAAGAACATAAATGTGTGTACACTATACTACAGCATACTGTAGCACACAGTGCCTTAAAATCACAATAAAGGCCCCAATACAGAGTACAGCACTAGGGTACATCGGGGCTAAAGGTCCCTAGGGGGAAAAGGCTCTTTTGATTTCATTTTCTCCCACAATGCTAAACAGCAACAAAAACTATCACAGTACTTTCCTTAACACCTTTTTGTCACTTTACACTACAAAATACTCCTGATGCATGAGATCATTGCGTGTAAGCTCTAAAGTTTGATTTTGAGGTAATTTGATCTAATATTTACTAATTTTTAAAATGTTGCAAATTTATGTAGCTAATGAGAGACCCTGAAATTATCACATTTATTTGAAGACAAAATATTTATTTGTCTTTTTCAGTTTTGTTCAAGGGATTGAATCAAAAATCTTTTAATAATTGTCCAATAAGTGAAAGGATAGTATTTGGGGTAAAATCCCCCATTGCAGGGGCTAAAGCCCTCCCAAACACATTGTTTTTCTTAAGTGGGGCGAATAGATTTCTTATGAAAAATGTTCAAAGAGGGCTCACTTTGACTAATCCAATCACAATGGAGATTCATTTGTTAATAGAATACTTGAGATGTTATGAAATGACAAATGAGATTGAAATCAACAGAAAATGGTTCATCCTTTCCATTCCTTATCTTAATTTGTTACTCAAAGAAAGCATCTTGTCGTCTCAAATGTATTTGCCTTAGCTGAAAAATGTGCCCTATTGTTCCTATATTTACACAATATCACTATAACACCACCTTTTAAAATAATAATAATAATAATAATAATAATAATAATAATCAAAATAATCAAAAGAACTTCCGTTATTATTTCTTTTCACACAAATGATGTTGCTCCATCGATATTCAATTAAAAAACAAATGTATTTTTATCAATCTTGATATATTTTGTGACCAGAAAAGAAGCACATTTTCCTTAAAGTGAGCCTTTAGCCCTGTTGTACCCTTAGTAATAAACACTAGGTAGTACACACGTTTGTGAACATTATACACTTACACTGCACTCTATTCCCCTACACAGCAGATTATAAATGATTAAGCATAGTATACAGTATAGAGCACACAACACAACACCATAAGAATGAAAATAGGTGTACTACAACAAACTATTTACAACAAAGACATTACTATTTTGGCATTCAAAGTTTTGCTGGTGTTAGTGCTTGGTTACAAAAACCACAGTGGTAAGCAAAGAAAATAAATAATGTTTAAGCCATTATTGTATAGTTTTTCGGACTACTTTATAGTTTATTGTAGCTATTATACTATAGTTTATAGTATCGTTTCGTTGTTATCATTACATTATATTATATAAATTATAATATATTGGCATTACATCGGCCACCCTGCTCACTAGATGTTTTGGTATAATTGGCTATTAACAAACCCATATTGGTCGAGCACTAGTTTATAAACTTGAATAATATTATTTAAGTCAAGGAAGGTCAAACTTCAACAAATACCCTAAAGCATTGTTCAGAAAAAGTGTTGAGGTTTTAGGTACAGATGTTAGACATAAAAGCCACCATGCTTTGCTTGAAAATACTGAAAATAACAGGATATTGCTTTAATTTTTGTTTCAAAAACAAGCTAATTGCAAAAATCGATATGTAACACATTCAGAAAACTCACCGCTTTGTGCTCGCTGACTGTTGTCTGTGTCACTGCCGGTCTCAGGCTCTTTGGCATCAGACGCTGGCGTTTGTGCCCCGTTTACGCCCCCTGGGTCTTTATCACCCTCTTCCTCTCTGGGCTGCTGCTCTGTGGGTTCTTTGTTATCAACGGTAGCTTTGCTTGAATCCTCTTGAGTTTTTGAATCTTTCTCCTTGCCGTCCTTCTCTTGTCTTGCATCTTTTTTCCCTTTGTCATGAGATTTCTCAGGTAAGTTTGTGTTTGGTTTATCTATGTCTTGTGTTTTAGTATCATTGTCTTTGTTGGTTTTGCTGTCGTTGATCTGTGAGTCTATGGCATTGTCGTTTTTCTTTTCGGTATCTTCCTGTTTGGCCTTCTCTTCTAAATCTAACACACAAATGAAGAGTTCATAACTACTGTCACTGTAATTCTATTGCCAGACAACTTATCATGTCTTTGAGATGATGAAGTGTTCTGATGAGATCTGTTACCATGTTGTAAGTCACTGCACATACAGTGGTAAAAGAAAATATGTGAACCCTATGGAATTAGCTGGTTTTCTGCATTAATTGGCCATAAAATGTCACAAGTAATTCATCAAAGTCACAAGAACAGACAAACACGATGGTGCTTAAGCTAAGCCATCTTTTTTATCTCTTTGAGCATTCTGCGGTGTGCCCTATGAGTCATCTTGGCTAGACGGCCACTTCTAGGGAGAGTAGCCACAGTAATAAATCGTCTCCATTTATAGAAAATTTGTCTAACTGTGGACAGATAAATATCTAAGCTCTTCGAGATAACTTTGTAACCCTATCCAGCTTTATGCAAAGCAACATCGTACTTGATTGTAGGTCTTTTGAGATCTCTTTTTTTGCAAGGCAAGGTCCACATCAGTAGATGATTCTTTTGAATAGCAAACTCAAAATGTTTGAGTGCTTTTTATACATCAAAGTAGCTCCAACCCATACCTCCAATAGTGTTTCATTAACTGGATGGCAGGTTTGCCAACTACTGACTCTAATTAGTGTTTATTAACGTCATTAGCCTAGGGGTTTACATACTTTTTCCAACCTAAACTGTGAATGTTTGAATGATGTATTCAAAATGTACAAGAACAATACAATAATTGGTGTGTTATTAGTTAAAACAGATTGTGTTTGTTAATTAGTGTAACTTAGACGAAGATCAATCCAGACTTTAAAATAAATTAATATATACATGCAGGTAATTCCAAATGGTTCACATACTTTTTCTTGCTACTGTATGTAGTCTGTCGTGATTAAATATTACAACACACTTTATGTATTTCTGTATGTTTATTATATGTGTGTGTTTAAACCTGTACCTTTGGCTGCTTGCGCTTTCCATTTCTCTCGGTTTTTGTGCACTTCCTCGTTCCAGGTGCCCTTGAATGACTTGAAGTCCACAGTGTGTATGGAGCAGTTCAGAGAAGTGCCGCTCTCCGAACCCGTGCTTCTCGCATTAGACCGTTTACCATCTGTCGGGATGTTATTCAGACTGCATAAACACATAAAAAGACAGGGTTTATTTAGCTTCCACTTAATGTTTGGCTTTGGTTTATATGAAAGTACATCAATTTTATGAGTAATGTCTTTAGTTGTCAAATTGATCAAGGATGCAGAGACTGTGAGGGTTTCCATAACAAGACTCGGGATGTGTGTGTTCTCGCGTACCAGAAAGAAATGCCAGGTCACCTGAATAACAAGGACACTCTGGTATATACTGTATGTGTGGTAGGTTCATACATTATGACCTCATCAAAGTGGATTGTGGAATTAAAACTGGCCAGTGCAAGTCTGGATGGGGACTTTTGTGTTAGTATAAATGTGTAATGATGGATGTTATCTGTGGAATACTGTCAATTACAACAGACAATAATTTCAACTCGTACCTCAGTTTGTAAAAACAAGCAAAAAGGTCTACCGAAATGTACGTACTATGGAAGTCATGGGGCAAGACACTCCAGAGGGTTTCATAGCGGAAAAGTGCATCTTGTATTTTTGATAAAGCTCTCATATTAATTCATCCATCCAAAAAAGTGTGTTATTTGAGCTGTAAAGTTTTTTTTTTAATTGTCCTTTAAGCTGTGAGACTACTTTTCCATGTGGAAACATCCGGCTAACTACAGAGGGTGGGTTTTTCTCTGTGTAAAAAGTTGTTTCTAGTATTCCTGATCCATATCATGTGAAAGTTACTAGGTTTATTGGAATTACCTGGTCATGGCAGGAAGATTGGAAGATTGGATATGTTTGCATAGACATGGTTAGAAAGAGATTTTATCACAAGAGTCTCATGTGAACATGTAATGTTAATTCTTGTGGAAATACTTTCTAAACAAGTTTATAACAATGCAATGCCTTGTCTCATAGACCTCCATTGTAAATGCATTAATCTACACATGGTTTGGCTTGTCAAAAGTCACAATTATTGTCTTTGGTTGTTATTTTCAACAGCATGCCATAGAGCTAAATAATCAATGTAATTTGATCAAACACACACCATATCTCAACTATAGTAAATAGACACCAGTGTTGATTTTAATTACTTTGTTTTATTCATTTAATAGACCAGTGCCGTTGCTGCCCATTTGGTTGTGCTCACCTGGATCGTCTGAATCCAGCCAGGCCGGTGCGTGAGGACTCTTCAACTAGTGGACTAACAATTTTCTCGATCATGTCTGTGAGAACGGTAAAAGTGGGCTCCACAATGAAATCAATGAAACCTGTGTTAGAGAAGTAAATGGAACATCACAACACAGATGGGGATAAACCATTTCCTGCTTTACTCACACATGCTTGATCACTCACCGATCTGAGACTGGGCCACCATGGTAGACTTGCGGTCACAGAGAGGAGAGAAAGGCAATCCAAGCTCCGCCTCCTTATCTCCCTATAATACATAGCGGACAGGCTGTAACCCAAACAAACACACTAGCACCAGCCAATCAAGCTCGCCAAGCAGTTTTGATTATTGAAGGGGTCACAACATCATTTATCTTTTTACTTGTTATCTGGTTGTCAAGTTTTTAATGGCCATTTTACACACTCTGTCTGACAATTAGAATTGACAATTGCTATGCTTACACCCAGGCTGCGGGTCTGCTGTTGGATCCAATATAACTAGCACTACCAATGACCTTTTCGCAAAACTAGAACGTTTACGCATTTAAACATTTAAGTCAGACTTAAATGACCAAGAAGACAGTTAAAAATAAACTTCAGATGCACATTTTGTTTAGTAATTATGTTTAGGAATGATAAAATCTGTCCTACTTGCCCTTTATTACGTCACTGTGACTGGGCGGCCCAAGTTTCCGAAGACTGTATAAGCACTGCTGAGGTGTCAATTTCAATTCCTCACATATTTTAACTCAAAACTCCTCCTTGCATATCGTGTTCAGCTCTAGCTGCATTCTCTGTGACCCTAATTATTCCTCTAAAGTCCATAACACTTAATTTGCAAGTATCATAGTTAATCCTGAGGAACAACAGCTGTAATCATCTTTGCTGTGATGAAGTTCTGTGTCTTTTTGCTGAGTAATAAAGCTGTGACCTCTAAAAAAACAGACTCCTAAACAAATTGCTGCAGTTCCACATGAGACAATTTGCTGATCACACTTACATCGTCAGTTTCTCAAGGAAAGATGAACGATGATACAATCATGCCCCTGATATTACAATTATAATATCTGGAGATGCCTTACCTGGTGATGAGCTGATCAGATATAAGTTAAAATGTCAATAAACCAAATCTTTCAGTTACACCACTGTGATTTGAAATCTGACAATCAGATAATTGGTTTGGCTCTTCAGGAGAGATACTCATGACATTGTGTTAGGATAAGAATTAGACCTATTTTCATTAAGCAAAGAAAATTGAGCTGTTCTTCATTTATTTATTTAATCCAAAAAAAAAAACAAAAAAAAAAAACTCAATTCTCAAAAAGGTCAATTCTTTTCTAACTATATAAAATACACAACGTGTACAGGTGCATCTCAATAAATTAGAATGTCATAGAAAAGTTCATTTATTTCAGTAATTCAACTCAAATTGTGAAACTCGTGTATTAAATAAATTCAATGCACACAGACTGAAGTAGTTTAAGTCTTTGGTTCTTTTAATTGTGATGATTTTGGCTCACATTTAACAAAACCCACCAATTTACTATCTCAAAAAATTAGAATACATCATAAGACCAATAAAAAAACATTTTTAGTGAATTGTTGGCCTTCTGGAAAGTATGTTCATTTACTGTATATGTACTCAATACTTGGTAGGGGCTCCTTTTGCTTTAATTACTGCCTCAATTTGGCGTGGCATGGAGGTGATCAGTTTGTGGCACTGCTGAGGTGGTATGGAAGCCCATGTTTCTTTGACAGTGGCCTTCAGCTCATCTGCATTTTTTGGTCTCTTGTTTCTCATTTTCCTCTTGACAATACCCCATAGATTCTCTATGGGGTTCAGGTCTGGTGAGTTTGCTGGCCAGTCAAGCACACCAACACCATGGTCATTTAACCAACTTTTGGTGCTTTTGGCAGTGTGGGCAGGTGCCAAATCCTGCTGGAAAATGAAATCAGCATCTTTAAAAAGCTGGTCAGCAGAAGGAAGCCTGAAGTGCTCCAAAATTTCTTGGTAAACGGGTGCAGTGACTTTGGTTTTCAAAAAACACAATGGACCAACACCAGCAGATGACATTGCACCCCAAATCATCACAGACTGTGGAAACTTAACACTGGACTTCAAGCAACTTGGGCTATGAGCTTCTCCACCCTTCCTCCAGACTCTAGGACCTTGGTTTCCAAATGAAATACAAAACTTGCTCTCATCTGAAAAGAGGACTTTGGAACACTGGGCAACAGTCCAGTTCTTCTTCTCCTTAGCCCAGGTAAGACGTCTCTGACGTTGTCTGTGGTTCAGGAGTGGCTTAACAAGAGGAATATGACAACTGTAGCCAAATTCCTTGACATGTCTGTGTGTGGTGGCTCTTGATGCCTTGACCCCAGCCTCAGTCCATTCCTTGTGAAGTTCACCCAAATTCTTGAATCGATTTTGCTTGACAGTCCTCATAAGGCTGCGGTTCTCTTGGTTGGTTGTGCATCTTTTCTTCCACACTTTTTCCTTCCACTCAACTTTCTATTAACATGCTTGGATACAGCACTCTGTGAACAGCCAGCTTCTTTGGCAATGAATGTTTGTGGCTTACCCTCCTTGTGAAGGGTGTCAATGATTGTCTTCTGGCCAACTGTCAGATCAGCAGTCTTCCCCATGATTGTGTAGCCTAGTGAACCAAACTGAGAGACCATTTTGAAGGCTCAGGAAACCTTTGCAAGTGTTTTGAGTTGATTAGCTGATTGGCATGTCACCATATTCTAATTTTTTGAGATAGTGAATTGGTGGGTTTTTGTTAAATGTGAGCCAAAATCATCACAATTAAAAGAACCAAAGACTTAAACTACTTCAGTCTGTGTGCATTGAATTTATTTAATACATGAGTTTCACAATTTGAGTTGAATTACTGAAATAAATGAACTTTTCCATGACATTCTAATTTATTGAGATGCACCTGTAGTCTATTTAAAAATAGTATTTTTACAAATTAAACTATTTTAGCTGTTATCTTCAAAATCAACATCAAATATGTACAGTATATATATATTACACAATAAAAGCTCTGCTAGTATACATTTTATAGAATTGTACCGAATTATGCCACTCTCTACGGTCTACCGTCATGGTAGATTTTGGTGTGATTACAGTTTCAAGTTGGAGTTATGAGTATTTTATTCATGCTATGGGTATTAATCCCATAACTAGATAGTGTAAACCTAATAGAATATTATGAAATATTTAAAATGTTACATAACAGATAAAACAGAGAAAATGCCCAAGAAACATTCATATCTGGGGCATTTTTATCACATTCAATAGCATTTTGCCTAGTTAATTTGTGCTATTCTAAAATACTTTGTATGACTTTATGGAGATGCAAAAGCCAATAGAATACAGTAAACCAAGCGATATTCAAATGTCGAGGTTAGGATGCTGAAAAAGGATGTTTGGGATCCATGGGATTAATGGGATTTTCACAGTGGACGTTACAAGCTTGGAATGCTAAATAGGATTAAGACTCAATTTGAGATTAGATCAGAGTGGAGATGGCCAGAAAATGGGAATATGGAAGAAGACCTTAGAGGGAGAAGGAGAGAGAGAAAGCTTAATGTGAGATTTAAGAACCATAATAATGGTTAAGGGACCAGTCTCAGCTTCAGACGGCACACCCACAGACCATTCACAGGCCGTCTGATGCATATTGCACACAAAAATGGAAAGTGCTTTCTTAAAAGTGCAATCTCCAGTTTGGTTGCAAACACAATTTCTGGGAGTCAGAGTATACAGGTTTTTATTGGCCTACCGGGAAACAAAGTCTTGGGCTGCTGCAATGAGTTCTTCCTAGGAAAAACAAGTCACTGGATTTGAGTTGGTGAGGTTCATGGAAAATGAAATTCTGATCAGAGACATGTAGAGTTTTATTTGAGATACTTAGTTAGTGGCTTGTAAACAGGTTATCCTTAAGGTAAACTGTATATCCTGCTTTGTTAGATGAATAATTTATTAATCAATATTTATTATTATTTAATACAAAGGTAAATCAAAAGGAAAAATAAGAAAATGTATTTTGCGTAATGAAAATGAAGCCTATTTTTAGGAACTTTAATGAAAAATTATGACATTATTACTCCCCCCTAATTCTCATTACTGTAATAAGAAACTGCTGAAAAATCACACACACACATACAAAAAAAAAAAAAAAGTAACTTTTTTTCTTATTTTTCTGTTTTGACATATATCTCAGGGTGTAAATAAGGTAGCTCTAAAAACTGCTCTCGTTTTGTTCCCACTCATGTCACTTGTAACTGAGTAACATTTTGTGTTGATACAACAAAGCATTCAAAAGTTATAGCATTACAACAAATATTTTTCCTAGTGTCCAAAAACATCTCCAAGTGTCCAAAAACCTCTCCAAACAAAAAAAAAACATAAAACTAATTGCACATGCAAACACAACATTTACTAAAGATTTGCATAGCATCCAAATATTATTTTATTAATGAGATTTCACAGAATGAGTTTTAAGAGTCAACACTGAGTACTTGACGCCATCTCTCGGTGGCCATATGTAGTTAGAGTGACTGATCACAGGACTCTCTGCCCAAATATGAAGGACTATCACCACTGGTTGGATCAATTTGAACCCAATCCGATTGGTTTAGCGTTCCATTATGCCACAGCATTTCTGATGACATCATCTGATCCAGTGAAGCTAACATGTAGCCAGATAGCAAGATACCAGATGTGTGTAAACTGTGCTTCATGTGGGTTATCTAATGATCTATGCATCCGATTACTTTGTGTCTGGGCTCGTTTTAAAGATAATCACCTCCTCTAAGTAATGGCTTGTGATACTTTATGTTCTGTTTATTTTTCGTGAAGTTATAAGCAAAAACACGGCATATGAGCAACACCTGTTCACATGAAACTTATATATACTTAGCTATTACTTGTTATATTTTTGTCTCAGAGTAAAACAAACAGGCTGATTGTATTTCACTCTCTGAGAGCTTTCCAACAAAAAAATGACACATGGCTTTTTGATGAGTTTGATGTTTTTAATGATTACAATAATCTGTTCAGTACAAAAATGTTAATAAAATTATCAAAACGGAACACGTCTGCAAATTTCAAAGCACTTGTTCAGTTTTGGTCATAATGCCTACATGCATTGTAAAATACAGCTTCTAAAACAGTTGGTCAAGACTGTAGTTATTAACATTTTGATTAAAAAAAATATATATATCGTGGGCCCGCCGGATCCGAGTTTAAAGGGTTAACAGATTTGTTTTTATTAAAATCAACACAGATTAAATTAAATAATAATAATTATATATATTATCAATAATTATTTTCTTTAAGCCAAATCAAATTTCTTTTTTCCCCCTTTTGATTTTGTGGTGCAACATGATCAGGACATGTCTTCAGAAATCCTGACGACAAAGTCTACACACAAATTTCCTCATAATTTCTTTGGTGTCGTCTGTACAACCGTCTCATGCCAATTTACTATTTATTAATTATTGTAGTATCAGTGATTTCAGAGTTTCTCACCCCTTAAATATTATGTAAAAAAGTGCACTACTGTTGATCGTTTTACATGTTGGTCAGACAGCTCCTTCCTGTCCAAGTGGGTGGCTTTTTGCCAAAATAAGTCGAAATAAGCTCTAAAGTTGACCAGACTTTGCTGATAGTCAAACAGTCTGGCTTTGCGAAATTAACAGGAACTGACCTGTCTGAAGAACTCCTCCAGCAGTGAGGTGGTCCAACGATGGTGCATGTTCCAGTTTTTGGCGGGGTGGCTTATATCAGCAGTGTGCAGTAACAGGGATAAGGCCTTAGGTTTATCAATCCTGTAAAGGACAGAAAGATTCAGCCCCACAAAGCTGTTATAAACACTCTGTCCAACCGCTCACTATGTGGATATGAATACATGAAGATTCACGAATGTTCTTGTATCAGCAGAAGTTTGATCAGCTAAAGATCTTGTTACCCTAAAGTGTACGACCCAACTTACGCTTCAGGCTGCTGGAGGAAGTTTTTCATGGCTTTAATCTGCTGGAAGTGACAGGACATGTCTGTGGCCAGGACCATCTCAACCACCAGGGTCCGAAATTCTCTGGGAAAAAGAGTGATTTTTAGTATTCACTTCTTAAAATAAAAGTTCTTCAATGACTTTGTTTAACATCTTTGTGGAAAGCTGTTAAACCCTTTTTAGCTATAATCTTTCTTTTAAAGGAATGCTCTAGGTTCAGTACAAGTTAAGCTCAATTGACAGCATTTGTGACATAATGTTGATTACTACAAAAAATAATTTCGACTTGACCCTCATTTATTAAAAAACAAATAATAATTGCGGTTAAAGTAAGGCACTTACAATAAGTGAATGGGTGCAGTCCATAAACATTAAAATTACACTGGCCTGATTTCCTTTCATTGTGAGTGCCCTACTGTAACCACAATTCTGTCTTTTTTTAATGAACGAGGGACGAGTCGAAATTACTGCCATGTTTCTAACCTCCAGTCATCTTTAGACAAATTGAAGAGTATGTTCATCTCATCGTCATCCTGCAGGAGGCGATATGCAGCGCTCACATGGTGGTTTTCCTGTACAGCACGGTCGTTGTAGAGTATAGCTGTATCTGATCTGTAAAATATACATCAGTAGTTTTCAAGCACACTGATGTATTGAATAATATAGAGTTGAGTGATAAACGTGTTTTAGTGCAATGGTACCTGGTCTGTATGTGGAAGTTGTTGGTGGTGCCGGTATGTTCGTAATCATGCACAGCTGCGGCAAATAGCATAGCGAATATTTCTAACTCGGTCAACCAGTGCTAAAAGTAGGGAAATTAAGATAAAATTGAATAAGATTTGTGCTGTAGAGACAAATGTCTTTGTTATTGCCATTTCAACTTTTTTTTACAATAGCGAAACTTATTTTATCATCTCCAGCTTAACTGCATTTCAGTTCTGTAAAATGCGCAATAGCATTGTTCCAGCATCAAGCTATTTAAATTATTTAGTGGTGCTTGTTAATGTAGAAAGTAGGTCTGGTCTTAAAGGGATAGTTCACCCAAAAATGAAAATTCTCTCATAATTTACTCACCCTCATGCCATCCCAGATGTGTATGAATTTATTTCTTCTGTGGAACACAAATTAAGATTTTTCATAAAATATCTCAGCTCTGTAAATCCATACAATGCAAGTGAATGGTGGCCAGAATTTGAAGCTCCAAAAATTACATAATATAAACATAAAAGTAATCCATATGACTTCAGTGGTTAAATCCATATATTCAGAAGCATTATGATGTGTGGGTGAGAAACAGATCAAAATTTAAGTCCTTTTTTACTTTAAATCTCCACTTTCAACTTTACATCTGAAAGTGGAGATTTAGAGTAAAAAAGGACTTAAATATTGTTCGGTTTCTTACTTACAGCTATCAGATCGCTTCTGAAGATATAGATTTAACCACTGAAATCATATGGATTACTTTTATGTTTACTTTACGTTATTTTTGGAGCTTCAAAGTTCTGTCCACCATTCACTTGCATTGTATGGAGCTACAGAGCTAGGATATCCTTCTAAAAATAATTTGTGTTCAGCAGAAGAAAGAAAGTCAAACACATCTGGGATGGCATGAGGGTGAGTAAATGATGAGAGAATTTTCATTTTTGGGTGAACTATCCCTTTAAAAGTGCAATATTATTCCTAACATTTAAATCAACACCTTCTTTACTACATTATATTACAGAGTTATTTCTTATTCTTCAATAAATAGCAATACCATTCTCCTGAACTGAAGATAAGCATAAAGGAAATGAAATGATATTGGTTCCTCTAAATTAAGGTGCATGGCATTATTTTGTTTTAGCACTAAATCACCAAAGTGCCAGCATGACAAGAAGAAATCATCTGTGGTTCAATATTGTAAATGCTAGGGGGCAAATAATTTATCAGATGTGTGATGTGATGTCCACACATCACAGAGAGGTTAATGAGCCTACGACGTGAGTGACAGGAGAGTGTTTTGAGATGTCGAGGGAGATTAACTTGCTATTGATTGGTATTCGAGCAGCACCTTCAAGCGAGAGCGGACCACTGCACCTAATTCCATTCCGATGGCTCCAACCTCAATAAATACCACAAGTTCAGTGTCAGGCTCAATAAAACACACTTCAATGTCCCAGTTCAGTAACAATAATAATAATGATCAAAGACAGGGACTCGATGTACTGTACATTATTATTTTACCCAAGCACACATAAACATTGTTGCTTGAATTCACAGGGCATCTGGCCCCTTTTCCCAGGATGAATGAGTAGGTTACACAATGGCACCCCTACAAATCATTCGAACTACTTCGAAGTAATTCTTTAAAGCACATTAATGTTTAATATAATGTAAAATAACATATACAATATATGGGTTTCTTCAACTTCTGGCAATTTCATGTGCCAGGGGATGATTTTCATTAAATTTATATTCTGGATTCGATACAAGTTAAGCTCAGTCGACAGCATTTGTGGCATGATGTTGATAACCACAAAAAATCATTTCGACTTGTCCGTCCTTTTCTTTACATTTTTTGGGGGGGTTTAAACGCAGAAATGTAAAGCTTATAATTTTCTAAGAGCACTTATATTAATTCTTCTGTTAAAACTCATGTATTATTTGAGCTGCAAAGTTCTTAAAATCATCATTTTTACAGTCATTTTAGGGTTTGTTGACATTACATCGTCATGGCAATTAAGTTGTAAAATTGGCAATAAACTACACAGAAAAGGTTAATATGTGATTTAATCACACTAAAATCATGTTAATGTCTGTTGCAGGGCTCCCTGTTCTTCTATTCTAATCATTTCTATTTGCAAAAGTAATGTTTGGGAGTCTAACATTTATATTTCCTATTGACACACTAAAGCTGAAGATATAAATAACCATCTTAAGACAAATGCTTTTGTGAAACATCTTATGTGCCTAAGACTTTTGCACAGTACTGTATTTTTATTTTTATTTTATTTTTTTACGACAGTCCCACAGCTGTGGCATCATTTCCACCACAACAAACAACTTTGCCCCTAATAAAGCCTTTTCAAAAGTTAGTGTACTTATTAACCAAGTCGACAAATGTGTCAGTGAAGAGCATGCTTGATATGAAATATGAAACAAGTGATGTTTGAAGAAAACAAAGAAAAATCAAGGTAACTATCACTTGTAAGCAGAATATTTTTATTGGTCGTCATTTCCAATCAAGCTGTAATTTTGCCAAATTATGCAAAACATGTGAAACTATTATATAATTGTGTGCATTTATGATACATAAAATGTAAGCCTTAGCAAGCCTTAGTCGTAGCAAGACAAAGGAGTCAGTCCTAAGGATTTAATCTGAAAACAAATAGGAATTGGGAACAAAGCCATATTTTCTTTGAAGGGTCCTAGGTTTGTAACTCTAACTCAGGTCTAGACTTACCACCATGCCAGTCTTGAGCAGAATATAATGCACCGTCTGGGTGACGTCTGCAGCATGGATTAGATTGTGGTAAGGGTTTCTGTGTTTGCCGTAGCCCACCTCCAAGGCCTCCACAAAAGACACCAGGGCAGAGACAGGGATCTAGAGACAAAGACAACATACAGTATATCTAAAATAACATCATCTCAGTGTCAAATAACCACTCGTAACCTCACTTTGTAGATAATTTGGGTGTTGGTTAGTGTCACTCTACAAGGAAATGTCATTATGACAGTTGGTTGAGTCAAAACAGTATATATCAAAAGTTTGCACAGTGTAAACCTCAAAAAATATTATTATTTTTTTTTTTTACAATAAAAAAGTACTACAATGGATAACATTGCAAAGTACCACTTTAAGGTTTGAAATCCTGTTTGAACATTTGGTAAGAGAGCATCTTACCTTAAATCGATTGATTATGTCATATCTGGTGAGAAGTTCGTAAAAAATAAATTTTAGTGCATGATCTCCGCTGGCATCGTTTAGTGTGAAGACATCAAACGACCAAGTGTCCACATGCTAGACCAACAACACATACAGATCAGTTAGTGCATTAACTTCACAGGTTCTGAGCATTACAAATCACTCTTACATAGTATTATGTAGTATTACCAGGCTCATTTATTTTTCAATATAACATAAAAAATACTTTTACTACCCTTATACATAGGGACGGTGAAATGATTCTATTGTGCTTCATATTTCAACCCTGAGTCATAAAAAGAATTTCAGCAATAATGCAAGAGTTTTGGTCCACATCACGGCAGCCTGTGGGTAATTCATTGGACTGCGTTCTATATTTCTCTATATTTTTCTTCCCCTCTCAGTTTAGAGCCTTTATTTATTTTAAAACAAAGTTCTCTGTTGGTTTGATTAGTTGGTTGCAATGAACATTTGGAAAATGCTACATTAAATATTCAGAGCCTCAGATTGGAAGGTTTGTCCTGCATTTTATCTCAGTCAGGGCTAAGAGCTTTGAATAGCCTCAGGCTCTGAGATTTTCATGCAGAGTCTCTGTCTACTGTGAGAGAGGCCTAAATCCAGCTGTGAAGCCGACAGGATGGTTAGCGGGCATGCAGTACAAACCTGGGGACTTCATAAAATGCAATTACAACCTAAATTACAATGATTTGATCCTACATTAAGGATACGTCCACACAAATACTTTTCAATTTTAAAATGCGCTGATTTTGCTACATTCATCCACACTGGAATGGTGTTTTCCTCCACCAAAAATTGTGAGACTTTCGTAAATGCTATCCATAATCGTATACTTTGGAAAAAGATTAATGTGGAAATGGCCTAAAAGCGATGGACAAACGTACTGTAAAGGCAGAAACTGACGTGAAAATGTAAAAAGCATGCCAATTAATTTTTTATGCAAAGTGAGTGAGTGACTGAATTTTGTACTAAATCATTGACCATTTCTTCATTCACAAGAATATTTGATAATAATCCAAATTTGGTCATTTTCTGATTATGTCTGCATTAAGTAAATGCCTTATTTGGTTTTTATTTACAATATCTGTGCATAATAGGCTACATTTATTTTTATTTGGACAAGTCCTTATGAAAGTAATAATGAGGCCTACGAGATAACAGGCAGTTTGCGATGATTTGGGATCGATAAAGGGTTAAAGATTTTTTTTCCCCTCACATGCACAAACATTTGATAAATTATTCATAGGAACATTTAGGAAATTAACATAAATTCACAGTTAGGATGATTCTTTTTTTTTTTCTCCCCTTTTTCTCCCCAATTTGGAATGCCCAATTCGCAATGTGCACTATGTCCTTGCGGTGGCGTAGTGGCTCGTCTCACTCCGGGTGGCGAAGGATGAATCTCAGTGGCCTCCGTGTCTGAGACCATCAATCTGAGCATCTTATCGTGTGGCTTATTAAGAACATTACTGCGGAGACACAGCGCGTGTGGAGGCTTCACGCTATTCTCTGCGGCAACTACACACAACTCCCCACCGAGAGCGAACCATATTATAGTGACCATGAGGAGGTTACCCCATGTGACTCTACCCTCCCTAGCAACCGGGCCAATTTGGTTGCTTAGGAGACCTGGCTGGAGTTTGAACAGGATTCAAACTCGCAACTCCAGGGGTGGTAGTCAGCATCTTAACTCGCTGAGCTACCCAGGCCCCCAAGGATGATTCTTTATAAACAAGGCCCCTATAAGCATCACTAGATGTTTTGTAAGATTAAATGGAAATTTCACTTAAAAATGAGATTTCTGTCATAATTTACTCACCCTTATGTCAGTCCAAACCTGTATGACTTTCTTTGTTGAGATGTTAAGGCCCCGATATATTTCCTACGAAATCGAAGAACGAACGGGCGTGACACCGTTTAAAACAAAATCTGGCCAAAAAGATGTGTTTTTGCGTTCGTTTCGGTGGTTCGTAACAGCTCGCTGGGGCGAACTTTAAGGAAAAAATTTTACCGGCTGCTAAACACCTTCTTACTGCCATTGGTCCATGTCATCGATAGGTGTGACCTGAAGCTCCACCTGCCTTAAGGCTGACAGCTAATTCTGTTTACGTTTTTCAGTCAGTCAAGATCAATCAACATGTAAAACACAGGCGAGTAGAGTTATTAGCGAGCTGGTGCAAATTTACCTACATCTATAAAATCGTTCACACAGAGACTGTTTAATTAATCTACAAAAGGAATCAAATCTACTCAAATACTCTCAAGAGCCCATTCACTCATGTGCCATCTGCAGCCAAAGCCATTCACACATCTGCCCAAAGTAAGATATCATTATTGTTTTGTCTGTTTTTGGCATTAACACTCTCTATGTCCCTCTTTGTTATGGTAATTTATGATGACACTGATGCTACTGGAGAGTTACACCGGCGCATGTTTTGCCACGTATAGCATGTTAGCGCATTAATGTCATGAATTCAGAATCTAAACAAGAATAATTAAACATTATCTATTGCAAATATATTACTTTAAATCATCATCAAATGGTCAAAACAGCTTCTTTTACTGACTTCATGTGAATTCTACTCATAGAATGAGGCATAAAGTCATTGATAACATATATTAATGTCACATTAGTTAAGGTTTAACATGTAGCATCCTCATATTCAAATGTCCTTCTAAATGCCTCCCACAGTCTGTGTGAATGTTCGGAAACAGCATACTGTTGCCCAGCTGTTTAGAACTACTTTTTACCCCTGAACGAAGAAGAACTTCTCTGGAAGTATATTGGGGCCTTTAGGCAGTATGTTAGTCTCGGTCACCATTCACTTTCATCGCATTTTCCATATAATGAAAGTGAATGGCGATTGAAGCTCTCATTTTGTCTAAAATTTCCTTTTGTGCTCTATGGGAGAAAGAAAGTTATGTGGGTTTGCAAAAACATGACTGAGTAAATGATGACAGAACTTAAATTTTTAGGTGAACTATCCCTTTAAGAACATTTGGCTATTTTTAAAATAAACCCAGATATATTTAAAATACAAGGTAGCTAACATAGAGTAAAAAGCATAAAACAATTACTCATTAGTTTGAACGGATTACCCTTTTTATTCTCTATTAAGATTTCATAGATTTAAATGGACCCAGCCAAATAGTAGCTATTTTTGGAGGACAGTTACATTGGTATTAGTCTTTTGTTACTTATTCTTGTCACTTAGCTGAAACTTTATATATTTATTTGCAGATAAAGCAATCAAAGGCAAATTGCCTTGGGCTCAAGGGCATAAGAGTTATAGTGGGCTAAAGGAGATCTCCTTTCCATTTGGTCTCCACTACAAGGTTTGAACC
The DNA here is from genome assembly GCF_019703515.2 of Myxocyprinus asiaticus. Taxonomy (NCBI): domain Eukaryota; kingdom Metazoa; phylum Chordata; class Actinopteri; order Cypriniformes; family Catostomidae; genus Myxocyprinus; species Myxocyprinus asiaticus. The sequence continues at coordinate 7,536,733 of NC_059384.1, forward strand.
TCTGCCATTTGTGATATCAGCCTAGAGGCTTAACCACTAGGATACCACATTATTCTGTCCATTTGACTTTCATCCACAGAACTGAGAAAAAAATTCCAGCACTACGTCTGGAATTTTTATGAGGTTGGATGTTTACAAAACCTAAATGCTCTCCTGTTTAACCCAAGCTTATAAACAGTAGCCTCGAGATACTACCATAGTCTCATGTTGCCCCAAATTATTGAAATCATGCTCTTAGACAAGTACTCTGGCGGTACTATGGTACAGTAATGGTGTTAGGTGGTAATACAAAAGTACTTTGAAATATTCCATGATAGTGAATGATTACAATATTCATATACAATGCTATTGCAATCTGAATGTTGCTCTTATGTTTTGCATTTGTGCATTGTAACTTTATTTTTGAACAATATTTTCCTACTATCCTGACACACGAATGTATTAGCTTCCCATATAAGCATTGACCTGTATATCACATCACACAGTTCCAATGTGATTCTTTCCACAGCAAGAGGCACATCTGCATGTCTGTGTATTTAAATGCATTTATGTGTTTGTGTGTGAGTGCGTCATGAAACTTTAACTGGAAATGAAATCTGTGTCGTGCACATATGCTGCATCCTGTAAGACAAGTTTTTGACTTACCTAACCACAGGCTAAACTCTCTCTGCCCTGTTCAATCATGTGTGTGTGTGTGTGTGTGTGTGTGTGTGTGTGTGTGTGTGTGTGTGTGTGTGTGCCAGGTGACCCAGCTGGCCGAGGGCAAGATCAATTCTGCACTATGGTTGATTAAACAGGCCTGTTTGCCTGGCAGAGAGTTTGATTTGGCCAACTCTCTCTTGTTGTGTTTCACATAAGCTATCATGCATTCAAAATATGTCACTGTGTTCATGTTTTGCCATCATGTTTGACTACTTAAAAAGTCTGGAGGAGGGAAAATCCCAAAATAGTGAAATTCTGGCAGATTAAAAAAAAAAAATAGTTCAACCCAAATGGAAATTCTGTCATCACTTATCCACATGCATGCCGTTCGGAACCTATATGACTTTCCTTATTATACGGGAAGTAAAAGAAGATGTTTTAATAAAGATAGCCCTCTGTCTTAACCATACAATCGCAGTGGATAGTGCCTCACTTTAAAGCTTCAAAAAGCGAGGACTTGCATTGTTAAATGCTAAAAACAACGCAAGTTCTCGCATGAACACACAAGCCACTGTTATCGAGCTTCTCTTATTGTGCTCATGAGTGTGCAACTAACCTTTTTAATTTTTCGATGAAAAATGAACAAATTCCGGGTGTTTTCTCACCAAAATATATAGTATGCCTTTGGAAGACTTTAAATAAGATGCAACTTTTATGATACTTCTTAGTCCTTTTTAAGCTTTAAAGTGAGGCCCTTTCAAGTGCCATTGTACTTAACAGACGAACAGTAATATATTTATGAATACATCTGCATAAGAACAACATGTTGATAGAATTTTTATTTGTGTGTGAACATTACAACATTCTTAAAAATGAGAAGTATTTAAAGAGACACAACAAAAAGTTTCAAGCTATAATAATCTATCCTTTAAAACTAGAATTTTTAAAAAAGTTTATTTTCTTTAAAAATATCCCAGGGGACATACTGTAAAAGTTCCTCTAATTGAGGAATTGCCAATATGTGTTTGAGGTCACGACTCATAGTCTGATGAGCACAGGTGATTGGCTGTTACCTTCAAGGCAGTGATCACGCTAGGCGGATAGCTGAGTCCAACCATGTTGGAGGTCCGTCGGTACATCCTGTCAGAGAGAGATAACACACTCCTGTCAGTGTGAGAGAGATTCTGGAGGAAAATAATGTAGGAAAATCTAGTGTGTTGGTCGAGATGCCCTTTAACATTAACATATAAAGAGCATGTAAGACAGGGAAGAAGACATGGGACAGAAAATGCACAGTAGGGGACCACAGTTCTGTCCTGATCAACCCATCAATGTTACGTGCAATCCATCAGCCTGTACCTGCTTGAAATTTATCAGCTCTATGTCAATACTTTGAAGGCTTCCAACAATTATCTATTGGGATGTTAAATTAAATAATTAAATAAATATTTAAACAAATCATTAAATGCATAGTGAATTAATTAAATGCATTATTAATCATTAAATACATAGTGAATTAATTACATGCAAAATTAAATCATTAAATCAATATATAAAAATATTACATTCCCTATCTGTCACTCACTTGACGTTGTGTCGATGTAGTGACACTAGGGGTCACTCTTGGGAGCCCCAAACACCTCTGCTTTTTGAAAAAAGGCCAATGGGAATTGGCGAGTGGAATTTGCATGCCACTCCCCTGGACATACGGGTATAAAAGGAGCTGGTATGCAACCACTCATTCAGATTTTCTCTTCAGAGCCGAGCGGTTGTGTTCAGCGAGCTGATTTACTCTGCCGATCCATTCACCTAGAAAAGCTGTTGGATTTATGGCGCATTACAGTGGCTTCTCCCCCTCTTGCACTGGTGAAGTGCAGAGAATGCCCCTGGGCGCTTCAGCAGCTAAAAGAGTATATTATTCCTACTAAAAGAGTATATTTTCCTTTCTTAAAAGAGTGGCATTTACGGAGAGCGTCTTTTTAAAGATGCCTCTCCATTTGTGTATTTCCTGGTTGCGGTCGTTACCACTCCGCTTCCGATGGCCACAATCGTGGTCTTACATGCTTGGGCGCTGCCCACGCGGAGACAGCGTTTGTGGACAGGTCATGTTCTCACTGCGAGAGCATGACCATGGCAACGTTGCTGTCGCGGTTTTTCCTTCGTTAGAAGGAAAGACCACCCCAGCAGCTCCCCGCCTCAGTCCTTCTACCCACACGTTTGAGGGCACGTCGGTTAGCACTGGGGGTAATTTGGGGACCCCAATGGGAGCCACTCCACCGGGTATCTCCCCACGGACCTCCCATTCCCCTGTACGCTCGTTTGCCCCGCTAGGATGAGACCGCCAGCTCGTCTCTCGGCGCTCGCGAAGTGGATGAGCTCTTGACTGCAGCATCGGAGAGTGGGCTGTCCAGTCTGACGTTGAGGACTCTACTGGGCTCCCACCTTCAGGTGTGGTCGCCCAGTCGCAGCCTGATGCGCAGCTGGCATCCATGCTTGCCCGGGCGGCTGTGTGTCGGGCTGGAGTGGAATCCTCCATCCCCCCAAACCCTTGCAGCCTGACGATTGGTTCCTGGGCCTGGAGCGCCCCGGTCCCTTTCTTCCCGGAGGTGCATGAGGAGCTCACAAGGTCGTGGCGGACACCTTTCACTGCCTGCACCCGGTCTTTGAGCTCCTCCGCTCTCACTACCCTCGATGGTGGGGCTGCCAGGGGGTACTTGGAGATCCCCAAAGTGGATAAGGTGGTTGCGGTGCACCTGTGCCAGCAAAACACCGCCACCTGGTGGGGCCGCCTGAGACACCCGTCCAGCGCCTGTAAGGTTATGTCGTCTCTGGCCACTAAGGCCTGCGGTGCCGCTGGACAGGCTGCCTCAGCCCTGCATGCCATGGCTCTCCTGAAAGTGCACCAAGCCAAGGCGCTAAGAGAACTGCACGAGGGTAGTTCTGACCCGGAATTGATGCATCCCCTAGAGCAGGTCTCCAGGCGCGTCGTGGTTACGACGGACGCCTCCAAGATGGGCTGGGGCACCGTATGCAATGGGCACACAGCCGCCGGCTCCTGGACTGGCCCGTGGCTGCGTTGGCACATCAACTGCCTCGAGTTGTTGGCAGTACTGCTTGCCCTGCGGAGGTTCCGGCCGTTGATCCAGGGCAAGCACGTGTTGGTCCGGACGGACAACACGGCAACGGTAGCGTGCATCAACCATCAAGGCAGCCTACGCTCCACTGCATGTCACAACTCACCCGCCGTCTCCTCCTCTGGAGTCAGCAGTGCCTCAAGTCGCTACGAGCCACTCACATCCCGGTTGACCTCAACACCGCAGCGGAAGCTCTGTCACGTCAGGCTATGCTCAGGGGAGTGTGGAGACTCCACCCCCAGGTGGTCCAGCTGATTTGTAGTCGATTCTTTCAAGCAGAGGTAGACTGGTTTGCTTCCTGGGAATTCCCCACTGCCCGCTTTGGTACGCCCTGACCGAGGCACCCCTCGGTATAGATGCGCTGGCACACAGCTGGCCCCCTGGACTACACAAATACGCGTTTCCCCCAGTGAGCCTACTTGCACAGACCCTGTGCAAGGTCAGGGAGAACGAGGAGCAGGTCGTCCAAGTAGCACCCTACTGGCCCACCCAAACGTGGTTCTCGGACCTCACACTCCTCGTGACAGCCCTCCCTGGCGAATTCCCCTGAGGAAGGACCTTCTTTCTCAGGGACGGGGCACCATCTGGCACCCGTGACCAGACCTCTGGAATCTCCACATCTGACCCTTGGACAGGACACGGAGACCTAGTGGCCTAACACCCGCAGTGATAGACACGATCACTCCGGCTAGGGCTCCCTCTATGAGGCGCCTGTATGCTTTGAAGTAGTGTCTGTTCGCTAAGTGGTGTTCTTCCCAACGTGAAGCCCCCAGAGATGCGCAGTTGGATCAGTGCTTTTCTTCCTGCAGGAGAGGCTGGAGAGGCGGCTGTCCCCCTCCACCTTGAAGGTGTATGTAGCCACTATAGTGGCACACAGTGGACGGTAAGTCCTTAGGGAAGCAAAACCTGATCATCAGGTTCCTGAGAGGCGCTAGGAGGTTGAATCCCTCCAGACTGCATCTCATCCCCTCATGGGACCTCTCTGTAGTCCTTCGGGCTCAACAGGGAGCCCCCTTCGAGCCCCTGGAGTCAGCTGAGCTTAAGGCACTCTCTTTGAAGACTGCCCTCCTGACTGTGCTCACTTCCATCAAGAGGGTAGGGGACCTGCAGGAGTTCTCTGTCAGCGAAATGTGCCTGGAGTTCGGTCCTGGCTACTCTCACGTGATCCTGAGACCCCGACCGAGCTATGTGCCCAAGGTTCCCACGACCCCATTTAGGGATCAGGTGGTGAATCTGCAAGCACTGCCCCAGGAGGAGGCAGACCCAGCTTTGGCGTTGCTGTGTCCAGTGCATGCTTTACGCATCTATTTGGATCGCATGCAGAGCTTTAGAAGCTCTGAGCAGCTCTTTGTCTGCTTTGGTGGACAACGGAAAGGAAGCACTGTCTCCAAACAGAGGATCGCCCACTGGGTCATTGATGCCATTGTGATGGCATATCACACTCAGGACATGCCGCCCCCATGGCGCTACGAGCCCACTCTACTAGGAGTGTAGCGGCCTCCTGGGCCCTGACCAGTGGCGCCTCTTTGGCAGACATCTGCAGAGCAGCGCGCTGGGCAACACCCAACACCTTTGTGAGGTTCTATAATCTCCTGGTTGAGCCGGTTTCGTCCCGTGTGTTGTCAGGTCCGAACAGGTAAGTTCCGGGACAGCTGGACGGGTGTACCGCTTGCGTATAGCACCTTTCCCCTCCCATGAGGTGAAGAAGTGCGCCTTTGACTCCCAGTCGTGTTCACAAGTTGTGATCCCTAGATGACTTTCCTCCTTAGCCCTGTGGCAGATAAGTTTGTGGAGAAACTCGCTGCCGGCCCAGTACATGTGCTAACTAAGCCCTGTACTGGGGTAGGTGCTCCACATGCGCTGGTTCCCCATAGGTGACCCCATGTGATATATCTTCCGCTAAATCGTTCCCCTCTCAGTAAACTGCGTCTTCCTTGGGCAGAGGCCCCTCTGCCCCCGGTCACCATGTTTGTAGAAACTCCTCTCCCCTTGGGTAGGACCTACCATGCGACTCCACATGACATATTTCTGACAAGACTCGGTAAGACCATGTGACGTATTTCCACTCAAAATACCTCCCCCCCCTTCTCTGGGCGGGGTGTGGTCTTCACGGTGTCTTCCTCTTGGGAGTGACACCCCTCTGACGTAGACATTTATGGCCCCCAGTCGGTTAACACATTCCACTGCTTTTGGGGAGAAAAAAAAGAGGAAAAGAGGCCACGGCTGGGCTAGCCTGTCCCTATTTGTTGGGCAGTCGACTTGTTCCCGAAGGACCGTTCGACGCTCATAAGAGCGTTGGGGGAGGTTACGTGACGGCCTGGTCTGCTGGCTACGAGGCACACAGCGGTCTGCCCATCTCGCACCGCCAGTCCACGTAACACAGTTCAACTAGTTGTGGCATTTTGTATAGGGACCCCTAGTGTCACTACATCGACACAACGTCGAGTGAGTGACAGATAGGGAACGTCCTGGTTACTTTCGTAACCTCCGTTCCCTGATGGAGGGAACAAGACATTGTGTCCCTCTTGCCACAACACTGAACTACTCGCTGAAATGGCTGGGACCTTGTCTCGGCTCCTCAGCACAAAATCTGAATGAGTGGTTGCATACCAGCTCCTTTTATACCCGTATGTCCGGGGGAGTGGCATGCAAATTCCACTCGCCAATCCTTTTTTCAATAAGCAGAGATGTTTGGGGCTCCCAAGAGTGACCCCTAGTGTCACTACATCGACACAACGTCTCCTTCCCTCCATCAGGGAACAGAGGTTACGAAAGTAACCATGACGTTAATGATTCATTAAATCATTAAATAAATCAATAAATGTCCCTTGTATTTTATTTTAGCACTATTTTGCATCCATTTTCATTTTAGGGTTGATTTTACATTTACGCATGTGCTTCGTGTCTTTTCATTTCCAGGGTTATGGTTATCGGCATGTTTATCGGCATGTCACTCAACAACAGTGGGCGTAGCCTTTTAAAATCAATTTCTTTGGACTTTCTGGTTAGTTTAAAATTTTTCCACACAACAACAGCAATGGTAGAGCTTGGTACAATAAGAGATTTCTTGTTGACTCTTGCAGATGAAGTTGCTAACCAGAATTTTGACAATTATGACTTAATTTGAACCCATATTGAAAATGTAAGGGAGATGCTGACTGAAATGCTGTAAATGACTGTAACACTGGCTTTGAGGTGTGGACCATTCTTAACATACTTGAGCCGTATGTCCGACTAATTTCTAATTGATTTGCTGCAGTTCTTAGTAGATCTGACAGCTGCCGCCTTGACTCTGATGCCTCCATCATTCAGCACATGCCAGCTACTGTCTCAGTTTCTTCTTCACTCTTCATCAAACTTCAGGCGTTTTGGTGATTACTTTGGACTGCTGACATTCTGAGCCAATGAGAAAATCTCAAAGCAGCCCACCTGCATTGATTGGCGTCTTGGTAATGCTCTTGCTTAAATGAAAAAGATCCCATAGCAAGCTCTTAAATGAAAATTGAGGCACAGAACTATTGTTTAAAGAGCCCATATTATGCAAATTTATATGTTCATAATTTTATTTTGCGGGTCTACTAGAATAGGTTTACATGCTTTAATGTTCAAAAAACAAATTTTTCTCATACTGTACATTTCTTTTCCCCGTTCTTCATACTCTGGCTGAAACGCTCTGATTTACCTCCTGTCACTTTAAAGCCCCTTTTTCCGAAAAACCCAGTGTGCTCTGATTGGTCAGCTGGCCTAGTCTGTTGTGATTGGTCAACCGTGTAGAGTGTGTGTCAGAAATGTAACGGCCCTTACCATATCTGAGTTTCAGCTCCCGAAGCTTCGTGAGCAGCTCTGTAAACACTATTGTAACTATAGTAACAGTGACGTCGGTTTTTGCCATACCAGCTCTAGCCCGAGTCCGATAACGAAAGTTTGGAAGAACAAGCTGATCAACCCAAACCACCTTTGCAAGCATGACTTGAGCAGCTGATTAGCAAAACTATTTCAACACAATAAAATTAGCTAGCAGGTTAGCAGAGGCCTACAGCTATGCACTGGGTGTACACCGTAACTACAACACAAAACTCCGCATTTGAACTCTCGGTAGCAGATAAATCCACAAATAATCAAGCATACTTACAGGTTGTGATTCTGAAGCGCCAGATTGTCCCAACAAAGTGGGAACTGCACCATCTTTCAGGAGTAACCGTCTTGAAAATCTGGCACTGGTTGTGGTTATACTGCTAAATAATTCAAATAAATTTTAACCACTGATTCTTCAATTCGTCTGCCTTTGGAAGTCCAAACAAAGAGATTTTGCTTTTGCAGTGAAGAAAACAGCATCTTCTCGACATGGCGACAACACTATGGGCCAAAGTAGCCCTTAGGTGGGCATTATGCAAATGTGTTACATAGTGACGTAGATACTTTACGGAAGAAATGTTTCATGTAGTTCTTGAGCAGTGTTTTCTGTGGGAGAGAATAACTCCCTTTTGCGTGGACTTTTTGCTTTGTAGCTTTGCAGACCTTTTACATGCACAAACAGCTATAATACACACTAAAGGAAAAGTAAAATCCCAAAAAGCATAATAGGGCCTCTTTAAATTAAACTGATTCAAAGCAATGGCTGAAATGAAATACATGGGAGATTTTATGTACTGATTTAATGGTGAATTTAATACATTTGCTATGCATTTAATGATTTATTTAAATATTTAATTATTTATTTAATAATACATTAAATTAATTCGCTATGTATTTAATGATTTATTTAAATATTTAAATATTAATTTAATAATGCATTGAAATAATTCACTATTCATTTAAAGATTTATTTTAATATTTAAATATTTAACTATTTATTTAATGATTAATTTAATTCACTTTGTATTTAATGATTTAAGTATTTAAATATTTATTTAATGATTTAATTTTGAGTAATTTGGCCCTCCATATTAAAGAGGCCACAGTATTTTCCACCCTCTTTAAGACCCTTAGAATTAAGGGTGCTGCTATGCCTTTCAGAAATTCCTCCTTTACATGTGAAATAAGCAAAAAGCGAGCTTGTTATTGTGTCAAATATAATTTTTAACTGCCCCACCCTACGATAACAGCCTCTTGCGAAGCCTGTTTCACAATTTGTGACAGGTTTAAAAAAGAATCTGTGCTGAAATGTGCCACTCAAACTGTAAAGATGATCAGGGATCTTGTTAAAAATAAACATCGGCAACTCTTTCCTAATGCTGGGATTCTTGAGAAGGATATGCAGAGTTGCAGATGCTACACACAGCAAGGAACGGCACAAGGTTTGATGGACTGTCCAGCATTTACTCTTAACAGTAGAGCTGGTGTTCAGGAATAATAGCATTTATCCTACTTAACCTCTGAAAAAGACTGGCCGTGCCAAGTTTCTGAACATAGAATAGTCATCGTTGACATGTAACCGCGGACCAGAGTATGTAAGCAGAGCCACATGATTTTGCCTGAAGCGAGGAGTGGGTCTTTTGAAAAACGGTGTCATTGTTTTCTCTCGCTCTAAGACTGCTCCACTAACGCTCTATCATGAGCAAAACACCTGTTAACGGCCCATAATGCAGCAAGAATTCACCATGTTAAAAGCAGTGTTAAACACTATTGGCATAAAAGAAAAATGGAATTTCTGATATTATCAGAAAGAATGTGATGAAAAATACAAATGTCAATTTAAATTAATGACGGTGAAGGAGAACATGAGTGAGGTGAACAAAGGTATGTTATGGAATCTTAAAAGGCATGTGTCCAGAAAACACGATAAAATCTGTGTACATGTGGAAAGAAAATCTAAAGGTCAGTAATACATATCTCTCTCTCCCTCCTATTAAATATTTTGAATAATCATATCATCATTCCAATCTAATGTACCGTCATCTCAACTGAATTTAATAAATTTAATAAAAAACCATCTGAACTTATCAATTTGTTAATATTGCGTAGTTTGACTTTAATTGCTTGCTATCAAAATATACGTTTTAGTGCCATAGTTTATGCAATTTACATGTGCAGATGAAGAAGCTCAGCAAATGCGATCCAAGGTAGAGAGAGGTTTAAAATATTTAAAAGATAATATTTAAAACCTAGTATTTCTGAAAGGGAACTCATCATTGGACATATAGCTTGATAATCTTATCTAGTCTTGAAAATAAAAGTGTAGAACATTCCTGAGTATGTAATTAAACCAACCTTTTATGCGTTCACAGAATTATAGGGCAAGGTTAATTTAGAAATAAAAAAAGGGCGTGGCCTGGGTAGCTCAGCGAGTAAAGACGCTAACTATCACCCCTGGAGTTGGAGTTCGAATCCAGGGCGTGCTAAGTGACTCCAGCCAGGTCTCCTGAGCAACCAAATTGGCCCAGTTGCTAGGGAGGGTAGACTCGCATGGGATAACCTCCTCGTGGTCGCTACAAAGTGGTTCTCGCTCTCGGTGGGGCACGTGGTGTGTTGTGCATGGATGCCATGGAGAATAGTGTGAAGCCTCCACATGCGCTATGTCTCCGCGGAAACGCGCAAAACAAGCCACGTGATAAGATGCGTGGATTGACGGTCTCAGACGCGGAGGCAACTGAGATTCATCCTCCGCCACCCGGATTGAGGCGAATCACTACGCCACCACGAGGACTTAGAGAGTATTGGGAATTCCAAATTGGGGAGATAAAGGGGAGAAAATAAAAATAAATGAATAAATGAATAAAGGGCAATAATAATAATACATAGGCCTAATAAAAAAAAAATCTGTTTTGTAATTTATTTAATTTAATGGGTTTGGTATTGTTACCGACATGTTTCAAAAGTAAGCTAATTTAAATAATTTAATATAGACTTGGGCTAATGTAAGTGTTCTAATAAAGCACATTTAAACTTTTATCCAAGTATTGTGTATTTATTTTTAATTTAATACATCTTCTGTATGGAGGTTTGTGATATTTTAAAGCATACTGAAATAACTTACAGTGGAGCGGTAGTTAGGTGCAAGTTTCGCCATAGAGCGAAGGAGGGAGGAGCGGGGAGTGGGAAATGGAGAACCTGGAGTGGAGCTGGAGTGGAGTGATTATAGAATTATTTCAGCGTGGAGGGAAAATTATTGCCACTCCACTCCACCCTACTCACATACTCTGATGTGGACGGGTTATATGTTTTGCAGCTTAGTTTTAAGAAATAGTCTTTTTGGACTTAGGCTAGCGTTTTCAACAAACAACAGTATTTTGTTTTATAGAACAATGGACTCTTATCTCAAATAATCAAGGAAAATCTTCCTTGGAAGAGCCCCGCACCCACCTTTCCACAAATATCCCAGCTTGCACCGCGTGCACAATGCTGCGAAATCGCGGCTTCTCCTCCGACCGTCTCAACATCAGCCCCATCTGACGTGTGAAAGTTGATGCCAGCCAGTCGCGCACTTCTGAGGGAACAGAGTCGGACTGGATGTCACTGAGCTCATCCTCTGTGTCCACCAACCGCCTGCAGGAACACACAAACACACACAAACTCAAATAAGACATGATTCCTGACTGAAGGCACTTAAATGGGTAAATCATGTCACTCGTGATCTTGTCAGATGGAATTTCAGCCAAAACGTCTCTGAGCAAAATTTATGAAAAGAAACAGAGGTAAAAATATACAATCTACATCAGGATTAAGGATATGGGGTAGTTTTGTGGTTGTACATTAGGTTAATATTTACATGAATGTATAAGGAAAGTGTATATTTTAGCTGTTGTAACTTGTCACTTATTTCTTTAAAGTTTTTCACTGTTTTTAGTCTCCACCAGTTCATTTTAAATGGCCCTGCAGAGTGACAAACACATTTTTAAAACTATAAATTTACCATATAGTCTTTCAATTAATGAGGTCATGAAACTACATGCATAATAATTATAACAGAATTAGCTAAATGCTTTTTACAATCATTTTAAATGGAGTATACCATGCGAAATTGCAGGACATGTTAGTTAGGCGCAAACCCATGTACAAACATATACAAATATTCCAAAATCACCTAAACAATAATTCTAAACATGTCTACGGTGGTCTGAGCAGTATTTAATTTAAAGGATGCCACACTTATTTCTGAGATAGTAGCAGATGTCTAGACATCCATTTCATTCGTCAGCACATCCAAATAAAACATCTAGAAACCAGATAACATGCAATAATTCTAACATTTCCTCTTTATGTCAAATCAACCTAGAGGTTTTAGAGCAGCTTTAGGGATTACGCCATCTAACACACTCAAGAAACAACATTTACCTTAGACCCCTGACCTCTGACCCCAAGGTTGTTTAAATATTTGTTAAAGGAATAGTTCACCCAAAAATGAAAATTCTCTCACAATTTACTCACCCTCATGCCATCCCAGATATGTATGACTTTCTTGCTTCTGCAGAACACAAAGATTTTTAGAAGAATATCTCAGCTCTGTAGCTCCATACAACGCAAGTAAATGGTGGTCAAAACTTTAAAGGTCCAAAAAGCATATAAAGGCAGCATAAAATTAATCCATATGACTCCAGTGATTTAATCTGTATCTTCAGAAGCAATATACGGTAATAGGTTTGGGTGAGAAACAGATCAATATTTAAGTATTTTTTACTATAAATCTCCACTTTCACTTTCACATTCTTCTTCTTTTGATTTTTGTCAATTAAAATTCTTTGTGCATATTGCTACCTACTGGGCAGGGAGAATAATTTATAGTAAAAAAAAAAAGAACTTAAATATTGATCTGTTTCTTACCCACACCTATCATATTGCTTCTGAAGACATGGATTATACTACTGGAGTCATGTGGATTACTTTTATGCTGCCTTTATATGCTTTTTGGACCTTCAAAGTTCTGGTCACCATTCACTTGCATTGTATGGACCTACAGAGCTGAGATATTTTGGATGATCTTTCCCTTAAGAGAAAAGAGGGAGAGAAATGTACAATTTGCGTGTAGTGTGTTTTCTTTACCTCGTCTCTTCAATGTAGACGGACTCCAAAACAGATGCAGCATATTCTAGATTTTTCTTCAGGTCTACAACTGAAGCCTCACCTCTTTCCAACTGTTTCACTAAACATCTCAGCCTGAAATGAGAAGAAAACATAACAAATCTGATTAAGTCTGATGATTTTTCTTTTTTTGTAATTTATTATTCCATTTTCGCCTTTAATGGATAGGACTAGGGATGTGAGAGACTAGTCGACTAAACTGTTCTGATGCTACTAGTCAACACTGGAATTACTAGTCAGTCAGTATTTTTCCTCATTAAACTGTTTTGCATTTTTACACATTTAAGTTTGGCTTTACGTTATTACAAAGGCTGCACTTAAATTATGTCCATGCTAATGCTACACATTTTTAAATATAATTAGTAATACAAATATTATTTAAAAAGAGGATATCTGGAGCAGATATACAAAACTCTTTTCACCTCAGGCTGCGCCTGCTTCTTCCCTCTTTCTCTCGTGGCGCGTGGAGGATAATGTCCTCTCGCAAGACCAGCAAAGTAGCTATGGAAATCACTTTGGCGATGGTGTGGGAAGCGTATTTCCCAAACATTGGCTTGCAAGTCGCTATGGATGTTTTTGAGTCACACTGAGTCTTTAAATCTGTGCATGCTTGCAAGTTATTTTCCCACCGAGCTGGCTTTTTCAAGGGCAGGATAATCACCTCAGGTGAGTCAGGTCCTGTCTTTCACCGGACCTTGTTGACATGTGAATTTTGTTCATCAAAAATGTATGCATGTGAGTAAGTAGCCTAGAAAATTACTATTTTGCAAATATTGTTTTACCCTGTTGATCAAGAAAGCTATTTTCAACGATGTGTCAACTGCTTAACTGGTTAAACCCTTTTATTCTGTGTGCACGTCATGTTTAGAACAATTCATTTGGGTTATTGTACATTTCTCACAGGCCTATTTTTTTCCATCCTATTTTTCTTTTTTTACATCGTAACTGTTATTGTTTAACATTCTTAACCCAACAGCTGTCATATTAGATCATAGGCTAATGCACGTCAACTTTTCAACACATTTTTTCACGCACGAGGCGTTAAGGACATACTTATTAACATTATGCCCTTACCCAAACCCCTTATCTAAACTTAACCAATCAGTAGAGTGTGTAAACATGATAGGAAGCTGTTGTGTGTGACAGAAGCAAGTTAGATGGAAACGATGTCCAGTGACGTCATTGGCTGTTGTGGCAGTCGCACGATATCATACGAATTAGCCACATTTTGTAAAGTCGTACGAATCTTGACGATTTTGCTGTGAGGGTGTGTTGCAGATTTCGCTAACATTGATTCATTAAATGCATGTCATCAGGGCTGACCCTTGGGTTTGTGGGGCCCTAGGAAAATCATGAAAATGCCGTAACTTTAAAACAACCATGGAACCACTGCAAAAGTGATGAGCAGATTTGTTTGAAATGAAAGCACTAAAAAATAAGCACTATGCTGTATAGTTCAGTAGATGACAAATAACGTGTCCAATAGCTTTTTTTTTTCCCAACATGAAGATGTTAGGTTAAAATGTGCATGTATGCATAAGGGAATATGTGTAGTTTAGTTGCTGTGACAAGTCACCATTTTATCGCCTTATTTTGATCTCCTTTCAACTTTTTTCTAGAAGTACATATAAACCAATGTCTCAATTAATATGAGGTCATGGAAACCGCAAGTATGGTAATTACTGGGTAACATTTTACAATAAGGTTTGCATTAGATAAAATTTTCCAGCATTTATTAATCTTGGCTAATGTCGATTTATAAAAATACAAATGTTTATTGTTCATATCGTATTAACTAATGTAAACTTATAAAAAATTTTATGTTAAAAATTGACTAGTATATGAAGAAATTAACATTATCCAAGATTATTAAGTATTGTTCATTGTTAATTAATATTTACTAACGTAGTTAAATAATGTTAACAAATACAAGCATAAGTGTTACACATTAAAGTAACACAAAATAAGAAAATGCTGTTTAAAGTAGTTTTAGATAGTTTTAATAGTATAGGACACAGCTGACAATGCTTGAAATTCCATTTCAACTACCCACATAAGCTCCTGTCACCAAGACAAATTCCTTGTATGAGTAAGCATACTTGGCAATAAAGCTCATTCTGATTCTGATTCTGATAACATGTATAATTGTTTATTTAGAGCAACAAAATCAATGAAAACAAAAAGTTGGCCAGAATGGGAGCAAAAGTGAATAAAAGTTAAAACATCAGGGAAAATAAGGTAACTACAGCAATGTATAATGTATAATTCTGTATAAATAAAATTACATATTTTAAATAGGGCCTATAAACACAACAACTCGAAATATATATTTGTAAACAAATGTAAAGAAAATGCACATACCTCTTAGAGAGCAGACACCTTTGCAGATAGGATGGTTTGGTTATTTTCCAGATTAGTTGCTCATATTTTCACTCTATGTGAGTTTTTTTTTTTTTTTTGCACCTTTATATCGGCAGTGTCCGAATATCTTCCTGTGTAATAATACTGCGAAAAGAAGCTATGCTCCAGGTCCCAGCAATGCTTTGCTTTATGAATTAATTATGCAGATTAGTGTGTACTGCTTAGCTTTACTTCTTGCCAATTTTAGATACATTGCTGTTATTTTATCTGCCGTAACTTTCAGTTATTTGTCTTATTGTGATTATACGTAATATGAGAATTTCAAAATAAAAGTCAGTGTTTCTTAATCTTATGACTTGTCCATTTACTTTCGTTAGCGGGGCCCCTTAGGCACGTCGGGGCCCTGGGCGGTCACCTGTATGGCCTGAAGGATGGGCCAGCCCTGCATGACATTTTCTATATTTAATGTAGCCTATGATGATGATAATGCAATTCAAGCACGTCGCAGATAAATGCCCCTTTTTCAGCGGAATTTGGCTGTTTGGAAATATTTTAAATGGGTCACATAAACACAATGTTATTTGACTGTTTCTGAGGGTTTCTTTCTTTTTAGACTAGCTGACTAGACAACTAACATTTTTGTTTAAACGTTAGTGAAATTAGTAATTCCACACATCCCTTGAGGACAGTGAATAACTGTCAGGAAAGATGGAATTGGGTGTTGACGCAGACTGGATTCGAACCTGCATCCTGTGAGCACATGCATTATCCACTGCACCACATCGGCAACAAAATTGAGCCCTTTAAATGTATTAGCAATTAGGGGGCATGATTTTGTAAATGCAGTTTACAAAATAAAATGAAAAAAATAAAATAAATAAATAATAAACATTAACGAGGCACACTCAAGACATCAAGAAAATAATTATTAATTAAATGCAAGAAGACCAATGACCATTCAATATGCAAATAGCAAAAACATCACTGCTAGATTTATACTGGCAAATATTCTAACAAAGTAAGTTTTAATCTTACTTACAGTACAAAAATAGATCACACTCCAATGAAATTATCTACAAAACAAAGTTTGAATGAAGTCTGTACATTAAAAATTGTGGAGAATAAAACAAGAATTTCCAAAAATAGTTGTGCCTTGTGAGCATGGTAATAAATACGAACATATTGTTTAGTTAAGAAGTCTTAAAAATTTTGCCTGAAACCCAAACTCTGTTCACTTGTGGTTTGTGGCTGCTGAAAGCTTTTTAGACAAAGTGAAAAGATTCATCCATCATTTTTATTACTAGGGATGATAAATAAAAAAAAAAAACACTCTTTGTTTCTGAACGTCAATAGATCCTTTTCACTGCCAAGAACTAAAATGAAGCGTTCTGTGTAGATTTTGACAACTTTTTCAGCTGTAACAGTATATAAATTGACAGAGTTTAAAATGTACATTGTAAAACAGATAGTTTTGGATCGGTCAATACAGTGTTCCAGTTGTGCTTAAATACACAATATTAACGACTATAACAAATCAAAGCACTTACTATTGTGTACACACAGGCAAAGCCACTTTAAATTATTTTTTAAAGTGAGCGTTTCTATTGTGTTTAGAACTTTAACACGGTTTGTAACTTATTTCACACACATTCACATGAGACAATAATATGGCTTCAATTCAGTTCTGTCACTTTTTTGTTTATGAGCCATATTTAGCATTTCCGAACTGGACTAAGACTTTCACTCATGTGGACATAGGGCAAAGTCATAAGGCCAACACTGATGTCCCAGGTGTGTGCAGACAGACTTCATTCTGTGTGGGCATGGGTGATGAGATATGTGTGTGAATGGAGAACATAGGAAACGTGCTTGACCCAATTCCAGACCAAATCAGCCAGACAACGTGAAGCTGAGGTGAGCATACAACAACATCCCTACCCCACATAAAAAAACATAAAAAAAAGAAAATTAAGTGAATTCATTTAATAGTTCAGTAATATTGCAATAATGCTGATCATAAATAAAAAATGAACATTTATAATAATTAAAGGCATGTTCCAGGATCAATACAAGTTAAGCTCAATAGACAGCATTTGTAGCATAATGCTTCTTACCACAGAATATATTTTTGAATAGTCATTTATTTAAAAAAAAAAAAAAAAAAATGTGTTTACAATAAGGCACATACACTGAAAGTTACTGGTTAAGTCCATAAATATTAAAATTGACACAACATTTTTAAAGTATAGCCAAGATGCAAAAATTAAACATGTTAAAATGATTTTAGTGTGATGAAATTTCTGTTCTTCACAATTTTAGTGTGATAAAACTACTTTTAGGGTTTGCTGGCATTTATCGTCATGGCAACAAAGCTGTATTATTGGATTTAACTTTATACAGATAAGGCTAGTAAGCGATTTTATCACACAAAAATCATGTTAACACGATTATGTTTAAGTCTTGTGGCTATACCTCAGAAAGATTAACATTTTTATGGGCTGGCCCCATTCACTTCAATTGTAAGCACCTTACTGTACACAAAATTTTTAACGAGTCAAAAATATTCTTGGTGGTAATCAAGCATTATGCCACAAATGCTATCGGTTGAGCTTAACTTGTGTTGAACCCAGAGTATTTCTTTAAAAACAAACAAAATTGTAAATTGATCAATTTGGGTAGTAGCTGCAGGTTTAGTTTAAATCAATTTCTACCCCAAAACGGCAACTTGAATGTCATCTTAATGGCCTCTTGTCTTCTATCCTTAAGTAGTCAGCAGCTGTGTTATTTGAATGAAGTGCTCTCATTCAACTCAAAAGTGTGACCTCGGAAACAGGGTCGAGGACATGCTGTTTGAACAATGTTATCGAAACCAGCGAGGCAGAGCAGAAATACATTCCGCTGGCGTCCCCGAGGAATCCCTTCCTTCCGACAAACACGCAATCGATGCCGCAAGTCAATGCCATCCCATTAGAGAATTAGTACTTCCTAGAATCTGTCCAGAGCAGAAATGATAAGAGCAAAAATTCATTAGATATGCACGCCCGCTTGGCCACGACCACACAATGTATGACCTTTCTAATACAGAGAAAGAGCCGGATTAGATGCTTATGATTAGACCATCAGACCACACCTTCCATCACAGAGTCGACTGTGACTGGATCAGGGACATCAGATATAGAAAGCATGCTTCAAATGAAGGACTGCCTAAATGTAAACGTATTGTACTGTATATGAATAGGAAATGTAGCTGCAGATACTGTGGTTGCAGTTTGCTTGAGCTGAGTTGTAACAGACATGGGTCTTCAGGGAACTGCCTTTATTGATTTTATATATTTTTTTCCCCAAAACTGAATGTGTTTTTGATAAGAACGGATTATGACATCAGCATGTCCTGGGCACAGATGTCTCAAAGATCCACCAGCACAACATTTTCTATGCACTGTATGGTCCGTATGGTTAAAAATAAATTTAATAAACATTGGGGTGTTCTATGCAAATACCCAGAAGGCCTGTGTGTTAATCCATCCCTGGTTGTTGATTATGATATGGTTTTTTAAGAAGCAAACTCCCCATGGAAATAAAGGTCTTTTTCACTAAGTTTCATGGCCATTTAATTCATGCCGAAACTTGCCGACCACAACATGTTTTATAAATCACCAACAACAGTAACACATCTATTTAAAATATACTCTGTGTAAGCACATAAAACACAGATGCTTCCAGCTATACAAGCTCGAATTCATGTCATTTTTTTCTGAAATGCAGCAAAGTGCAATTAATAACACACTCAAGTTAAGCATTGCATTCTCAGCAGTACCACAAGGAGCGTTGTGGCAGGCATTAGCGTAAACCAGGGCTATAAAGCTGTTCAGCCGTGACATCAATTTGTAGGCGACCCCAGAAGTCTAATTCGCCATGGGTTCCCTCTGGATTTTCCTATGGGTTTTTATAATGGGGTTTTTAAACTTAAAGTAAAATAAGGTTTGTGGTGAACATTACTTGAGGATACGTGGACGTTTTGTTCTACAACATAAATTACACACTTTCATACCTCAAACGTGAATTTTGAAGCCACCGTGTGTTTAAAAAAAAAAAAAATTATACAATTCATTACGGCTTCAAAACTCACGTTCAAGTTATCACTGTGTGTAATTTATGTTGTAGAACAAAACATCCATGTATTGTCAAGTAATGTTTATCACAGGCCTTATTTAACCCATTAAAACCCATAGGAAAATCCAGCCTGATCTCATTAATATATGTAGCTATTTGTCCGTTAATATTTGTAACATTTAAACGTACAAGTTTGTACTGGATAGACACTAAAACATACAATATGGACGTTTGAAAGCATCTAAAACGTAATTGTTTTTACATATTTACAGCTTTAGAAACGTAAAATGTTACAACTACAGTTGTGCTCAAAAGTTTCATACCCTGGCAGAAATTGTGAAATTTTGGCATTGATTTTGAAAATATGACTGATCATGCAAAAAAAAAAAACTGTCTATTATTTAAGGATAGTGATCATATGAAGCCATTTATTATCACATAGTTGTTTGGCTCCTTTTTAAATCATAATGATAACAGAAATCACCCAAATGGCCCTGATCAAAAGTTTACATACCCTTGAATGTTTGGCCTTGTTACAGACACATAAGGTGACACACACAGGTTTAAATGGCAACTGAAGGTTAATTTCCCACACCTGTGGCTTTTTAAATTGCAATTAGTGTCTGTGTATAATAACACAGTAATGGTCAATGAGTTTGTTAGCTCTCACGTGGATGCACTGAGCAGGCTAGATACTGAGCCATGGAGAGTAGAAAAGAACTGTCAAAAGCCCTGCGTAACAAGGTAATGGAACTTTATAAAGATGGAAAAGGATATAAAAAGATATCCAAAGCCTTGAAAATGCCAGTCAGTACTGTTCAATCACTTATTAAGAAGTGGACATTTCGGTGATCTCTTGATACCAAGCCAAGGTCAGGTAGACCAAGAAAGATTTCAGCCACAACTGCCAGAAGAATTGTTTGGGATACAAAGAAAAACCCACAGGTAACCTCAGGAGAAATATAGGCTGCTCTGGAAAAAGATGGTGTGGTTGTTTCAAGGAGCACAATATGACGATACTTGAACAAAAATGAGCTGCTTGGTCGAGTTGCCAGAAAGAAGCCTTTACTGTGCCAATGCCACAAAAAAGCCCGGTTACAATATGCCCAAAAACACCCTGACATGCTTCACAGCATCTGGCACACTGTAATTTGGAGTGACGAGAGCAAAACAGTCACAACCATAAGCGCTATGTTTGGAGAGGGGTCAACAAGGCCTATAGTGAAAAGAATACCATCCCCACTGTGAAGCATGGTGGTGGCTCACTGATGTTTTGGGGGTGTGTGAGGCACAGGGAATCTTGTGAAAATTGATGGCAAGATGAATGCAGCATGTTATCAGAAAATACTGGCAGACAGTTTGCATTCTTCTGCACGAAAGCTGTGCATGGGACGCCCTTGGACTTTCCAGCATGACAATGACCCTAAGTACAAGGCCAAGTTGACCCTCCAGTGGTTACAGCAGAAAAAGGTGAAGGTTCTGGAGTAGCCATCACAGTCTCCTGACCTTAATATCATCAAGCAACTCTGGGGAGATCTCAAACGTGCGATTCATGCAAGACGATCAAAGACTTTGCATGACCTGGAGGCATTTTGCCAAGACGAATGGGCAGCTATACCACCTGCAAGAATTTGGGGCCTCATAGACAACTATTACAAATGACTGCACACTGTCATTGACGCTAAAGGGGGCAATACACAGTATTAAGAACTAAGGGTATGCAGACTTTTGAACAGGGGTCATTTCATTTTTTTCTTTGTTGCCATGTTTTGTTTTATGATTGTGCCATTCTGTTATAACCTACAGTTGAATATGAATCCCATAAGAAATAAAAGAAATGTGTTTTGCCTGCTCATTCATGTTTTCTTTAAAAATGGTACATATATTACCAGTTCTCCAAGGGTATGCAAACTTTTGAGCACAACTGTATATTTGAATACACAAATCAATTATAAATATATTTGGGGGCCTGGGTAGCTCAGCGAGTATTGATGCTGACAACCACCCCTGGAGTAGCGAGTTCGAATCCAGTTAGTGCTGAGTGACTCCAGCCAGGTCTTCTAAGCAACCAAATTGGCCCAGTTGCTAGGGAGGGTAGAGTCACATGGGGTAACCTCCTTGTGGTTGCAATTAGGGGTTCTCTCTCTCAACGGGGCATGTGGTAAGTTGTGCGTGGGTTGTGGAGTTTAGCATGAGCGTCCACATGCGGAGTCTCCGTGGTGTCATGCACATCAAGCCACATGATAAGATGCGCGGACTGACAGTCTCAGGAGCAGAGGCAATTGAGAATTGTCCTCCACCACCCGGATTTAGGTGAGTAACCGCTCTACCACGAGGACCTACTAAGTAGTGGGAACTGAGCATTCCAAATTGGGAAAAAAGGGGATAAAAAAAAATAAAATAAAAACAATTTGAAATATATTTGTAAATTTTCACTGTTTTATAGATATTTAAGATCCCTTAACCCTACCCCAACCTCTAAACATAACCACATTTCAACAATATTAAAACATGTAACAAGTAGATTAATGTACAGAAGCAATTATTTTTGTTACAATATATTAATTTATATATATTTTACAGCCATCAATCCCACACCTACTCCTAAACCTAACCATAAACATTAATTAAGCATATAAAACACGTAAAAGGCAGATAAATTGAATCACAATAATTAATTCAGAAAAATGGCAAAATTTAATACAAAAGTAGTCCAAAGTAGTCTGATGTGCTCCCTGATGGCATACAATAGCATTGTGTGAGGTGGAGAGTAGAATTTAGAAATCTTCTCCTGATGCACTCCGTAACGGCACTGTGATACCTCATTGAAACATATACATCACAGATGTCGCAGGCATGTCGCAAACGGTCACGAGACACTTGAGAGCCAATGAGCATTCGACATCACTGCTGTAAAACCATTGGTCGTAATGCTTGAGGCGGCAGTTTTTGAATTCTGAAAACGAAACCAACACAGGCGTGTTGACGGTTACAGCGGGCGCGATGGCACTGCGGCAGATGGAGATCGTTGAATAAAAGGCTTGAATTTGGGTCTGTTCTTCACAGAAAGCAGTCTGTACATTTGGACTATGGCTAACAAATGTATGGATTTTTTATTGTTTTATGGTGCTTTTTGTGGTTTATTTTGTTTTTTTGGTATATTCTGAAAACTCCTTTTGTTTCCCATGGCAAACTAAAATAAAACTAAATGCTTAATAAATGATTAAATGATTACAGAGTTTTTATTCATTTTAATATTTTAAAGTTTAGTCTTGGTTAAAGTGATTTAATCCTTTAAAACGTTGTATAGGGCAGCAGAAATCACACAGAACTGAATGAAACCATTAAAATGTCATATTATAATGTCAACTGCATTAAATGTGATGGCATTTAACTAATCTGCATATTATAATTTAAATGTAATTAACTGATTAAATCTATGAATTATTCAATATTAATCAATTCAAACAGTACATGTAAACATTTGTACATTTCTATAGGTGTTAATACGTAAAATGATGACGTTAAGATGCTCAGTACATCAATATTATACATTTAAGTGTCTATGCAAACGTAAGAGAATGTATGTTTGCTAGAACCAAACTTTACTTAAGAATATATACGAATTTTCATGAGATCACATTGGAAAATCCCAAGGGAACCCATGGTGAATTCTCTTCCGGGTTTTTGGACTTAATTCAACTGAAGGGCCACGTCCTGCAGTTTAGTTCCAACCTTAAACAAACACAACTGCCTATAATTTTCAATTAATCTGAATAATCATTCTGAATAATAACACATCTGATTTAATGGCACAGATTTTTGAAGGTAATTCTATAACTGCCTGCATTGGCCAAGCATTTGCAAATCTGCATAGAGTATGTTTATAGCCTACGGTAAACTCTGTATACAAATACCATTTTATTTGTTGTTCATTCACGGTCATATTTTATCCGACAGATATATTTAGATTCTCCGTCGTACACACAGACCACCAGTGAAAACACACTCTGAGAATTTCCTGTTCATTAGCAGCTCCTAACGAGCATGTGTGCCGATTACTCATCACAAATGTTTTGCTTTTGCAGTAAACAGATAAACTTAAGCCTAAGGGGTTAAGAAAGCACTTCTGCTGAGGGAAACATCCAGTGTTGGGGAAGCTACATTGAATATAAAAAGTAGCCTAAAAATAGTAGTCTAAAAAGCTAATACTTCAGTATACTCATTATAAGATATTATCACATGTAGTATTTTGTTTACCTTTCATATGTTTAATTATATATATATATATATATATATATATATATATATATATATATATATATATATATATATATATTAAAATACAAAATGTTTGAATATTTGGTTGAAGGTTTTGTCATTTTGCAGATTGTCATCTGAAATATGTTATTGTTGTTGACTAAATTTATATGCCATTTTAGTAAGAGTAAAACTGACTAAAATAAATAAAAATAAAAACGTAGTTGCATTACATTAGAAACATCCATACTTTGAGAAAGCAGAGACATCTTTCCTAGAGTCTTTGTCACCATCAGAACTGGTTTATTTGCAGACTTGGAAGGGGAAACTGTATTTAAATGTTGTGTGAGTGCTGAGGTCCGTGCAGGGGCCCCAGGGTCTCAAAGGTGTCCTGACCAAATGGCTCGATGTAGTTTTTAATACTACATGAACAGAGAAACGCCATTAAAACAGAGGCCTCTGGAGATATACAAGGATGTGTGGGCTTCCTCGCCTCCTTTTGTTAACCTCTGTGACAAGGTCAATTTTAATCCATTCTTTAATCTGTTTTGCCAGCTATTCCTTTCTCTTTTAATGTATAACACATGCAAACAGGCGCAACAACAACACACACTCACACACTCACAAATACACCCACGAATGCATTAACTCACACTAACTGCTTCCCCATACCCAATACAATCACTCTTCGTTTAACCTTCCCCCACATTAAGAGATCTCCATCTCTTTCTCTTGGCTGAAGGTCAGTGGACTGTCTATTTTAATGTCAGTCATTGAAGATCTGAGCCTTTATCCCACTTTACTGACCCCTGGAAATGCACAAAAGCTGCTGGAAGTACACACAAGATTTACGGAGTCTCCAGGTAGGATGGCAATATCTGGTTTGAGTTTATATACATTGTACTGGCAGACGTTTTCCCAGGGTAAGCACAATCTCTGGTTGGTTAGGTTGACAGTCTGGCTGTCAGACTGAGGCTCTGGTCCAAAACAGAATGAGCTGCCTTGCTGTCTACTTGCTTCACAGACAGCTGGCTTTGAAGGCAGCATCCTAACTGATATATAACCTCATAAGTGACCAATTTGGAATGCTTTATATTGGCAGAAATTCCAGCAATTCCACGCACAAAAGTGGCACAACCATTTAGTGAATTTACCCCTTATAATTTTATAAAATACTTTATTTATATAGCAGCTTTATAATACTCAAGTTCGCTTTACAAAGTGGCATGTCAAGTACTCCAAAAATCATATTGACAAAGCAAACAAACAAAAAAAAAAACCAACAAATAAAAAACTGGTAATGTATTTCATATATTAATAAAGAGTAATTAAAGATATCTGAAAAAGGCTTTCTTGCTAGTTATATTAACATTATAGATATCTGAAATCAACATGAATTGTTGAATTAAAAATGAGGATTTTTACTAGCTGAAATTCAATTGTTGATATTAAGCATGGATATTTGTACTAGTAACAATGTAACTATTGATATCAAAATTATAATTCTTACTAGTAAGGTAAGTACATAGCTGATATCTAAAACTGGAATTTTAACTAGTAAGAAATACATTTTAGATATCTGTAATTGTGTTTTAGACAGGAATGCAATTACAGATATCAAGACTTATGTTTTTTACTAGACGAAATTCCATTTTTATGTCAAGAATGTGCATTTCTGTGAGTAATGACATAATTTTTTATATACAAAATTGAAGCTGTTCCTTGTAAAAATGTAACTTGCACTTTCACTGGTAGTAATTTCATTCCCGATCTCAAGTAATACATTTTAACTATTGAACTGTAGATATCTATAATTCATATCCTGCACGTGGTTAAATGTCTAAAGGGCTTGCGATACATGACTGCGCAATACAGCGAGGAACATTAGGTTGTTGATGTATGATTATGGGGTTGCACTGCAATGTATACTGTCGTGAGTTTTCTTCTCACAGTACACTGAATGAGTATGTTTGTGCTGAGTGGACTGTTTACAGTGACCTTGACTGAGCTGCTAAGATCAAACTCTGTGATGCCGCAAACCACGTGACCCTCCTTGAGTTCCGTCGCAGCTGAGGTTACCGGTGATGATGTGTGATGCGTCAGTCGACTGGCAAATGTTGCCTGAAACATATGTGGGTTCCACTGGGTGTCTCAAATGCCTTCCTGCCTCATAGTAGGGGACAGGACCATAAGGACATGCTGGGAATCAGGTCCCAAACAATCGGGGCTTAAATCTCCAACCGGTTGTGGTTTCAGAAAGGAAGATGGGTCAGGACCCTGATTTCTCATTAGTTCTCCAATTCTGACTTCCTACCAGAGGCCCGCAGGAAAAAAATACAAAACCGGGCAAAAGGCACCGGAAAACATTTGGATTGAGAACTGTGACATATTCTTCAGTGGCTCCTCCTTGACCTCCAAAATCCAAACACAAAACACACAACTCATACACCTTAAAAGTCTTTTAAAACCTGTTTGGTTGTGACTCCTAGCAGTAAACACTTTATTATTTGTTAAAAAAAAAAAAGTGTTTGCCACTTTTCTTTATAGGTACAATAGAGGAAGTACAGGAAATGATGGAAAGAAGAAGTGGGGAGTGGGCATTGAATATGTTGAAAGCCAGATTCAAAGTTGCATTTTCTGCATGAGCACCATTGCTTATTGTGTTGGAGCATACATCTTTCGAAGATGTGTCCAGGTCATATTTCAAGCCAACATTTTTAGAAAACATAAAAAATTTACAGAAAGAAAATGAAGCCCATTTTAAGACACATTTTAAGAGTTTCTGTATTGTGACATTATTTTCATGACTAAAAAAGTGCATCATTACTGTAATGAAAAAAAAAAAAAATCACATTACTGTAATAATTTTTTTTATTACAAAAAGTTTAAATGACATTCAGTAAATCAAACACTATCATGATTTATTCTTGCTATTGTACAGTATAATAATATCATTATTTCTTCTGCTTTACAGTAAAAAAATGTTGTTTAGTTTTTTGCATTCCAGTAGGCTACTGGGAATTTGGTATGGCCTACCGTCTTAAAATGTTTATGTTCCTATAAAAAGACTTCTTTTTTAACGCAAAATATAATTTCTTTTGTCTTTAGATTTTAGGGTGAAATGTGACCTGAACATGTTACTGACAGTTTTTGTAAGAATCACCTTTACATTTTCCCCAAAATTCACATTACTGTAATGCAAATACTGTAAATACATAAATAAACAATTCTCATTACTGTAATAAATTAAATCATTCTGTCCAACCACAATGATTGTTATTATTACAGTATGTTTAAATAAATGTAGTACAGCAAATAATATAATGATGTATACTTGCAATTGTACTGTAAAAAAAGAGAGTTGTGCATGTAGTAAAAGACTGATCTTGTGATTTAAGAATCAATACTGAGACCAAAAATCTATATTTTTACCCAGTCCTATAAACTATCATTGTTTTTTCTGCATAACAGTAAGGAGAATTAGATTTTTTGCGTCACAGTAGGCTGATTGTGAATAATGTCACAATAAAAACAATCATCATGGTCCTAAAATAGGCTGTATTATATACAGTATATATATATATATATATATATATTATTCAATATTAATCAATTCAAACAGTACATGTAAACATTTGTATATATATACATACTGTATATTCACCAATCAGCCACAACATTAAAACCACCTGCCTAATATTGTATAGTTCCCTCTCATGCCGCCAAAACAGCGCCAACCGGCATCTCAGAATAGCATTCTGAGATGATATTCTTCTCACCACAATTGTACAGAGTGATTATCTGAGTTACCGTAGACTCTGTCAGTTCACTCTGTTGACCTCTCTCATCAACAAGGCATTTCCATCCACAGAACTGCCGCTCACTGGATGTTTTTTGTTTTTGGCACCATTCTGAGTAAATTCTAGAGACTGTTGTGCGTGAAAATCCCAGGAGATCAGCAGTTACAGAAATACTCAAACCAGCCCATTTGGCACCAACAATCATCCATGTGATTGTCTAATCAGCCAATTGTGTGGCAGCATTGCAGTGCATAAAATCTTGCAGATATGGGTCAGGAGCTTCAGTTAATGTTCACATCATCCATCAGAATGGGGAAAAAATGTGATCTCAGTGATTTAGATCGTGGCATGATTGTTGGTGCAAGATGGGCTGGTTTGAGTATTTTTCAAAGTGGACTTTCACGCACAACAGTCTCTAGAATTTACTCTGAATGGTGCCAAAAACAAAAAACATTCAGTGAGCAGCAGTTCTTGGGCAGAAAAACCCCTATACACCAGGCCAGAGATACATCTGCACCCATCAGCAACAAGTTCAGTGTGTTAAAAGCCATTTCAGAACCAAAGCATGATGAAGGAGAAAAAAACGTTGTTGGGTCGATCTTCCCAAGCTCATTGGGTTAAAACCTGTCCGTGAAGCACAACATTGTAAAAGCTTTATAAACCCTTTAATCAGATTGGGGAGAGTAAGTGTGCCGTAATCCCTCTTAACTGCTTTCTAATTGGATTCTGGCTGAATTACTCATGTGCACATACAGGATTGAAATGATGTCTGGGCTCCTACAGCCACCGCTAACTGAACCTTGACAGATGTGTAAACCAGTGGCCAAAAAGTGTCCGGGCTCACATTTGCTTGCATTAATCATTTAGGATTAAAAACCACACATTCTGGACATATCCACTAATGAAGCCTCATAATATATTGTTGAGCCATATAGGAAAGGCTGCAGTATTACATCAACCAGCTACAGGCTAAAGGGTACAAGCAATGTTTCATAATGTATGAGGTCACAGAAACATTGGCTGGAACTATTGGCACTGTATTAACCAAAAGCAGGAGGGTAAGACCATCCTCCACCTTGACTAAAGCACTCAGTCAGGGAAATAACACACTGATCAATGGAGTTAGAGAGGAGACCAGGCAGAGAAGAGCAAAAGAGTGATACAGAGAGGAAAGAGGGATGAAGTATACAGGGTTCGTACAGGTGCTGGAAATCCTTGAAAATGCTTGAATTTTAATGTGGTGTTTTCAAGGTTTGAAAAGTGCTTGGATTTTGGATAAAGTGCTTGAAACTGCTTGAAACTGTAAATGCATTTGTATAATACGAAAAGATAAAATAGTCTAAATGCCTTCACATACTGTATATTTACACCCTAAATCAGCTTAAGATATTATTTACACCAATACAGAACAAATAAAAAATAAAAGATCATAGGGGAGGCTGGGGCTAGTTGTCTCAGTAACGATAAGACTTGGAGTCAAAAGTCCAATTTCGCAAATGTGTGTGTTCTCTTGCAGGGGGTTTGTATGCTCGTTTCAAACATCTAGTTCAAAACCCTCTTAAATTAGAATAATTTTTATGAATTCTATCATCCAAAGTAAATTTGGTATCACTTTATTTTACAGTACTTTTCTACAACAACTATAGTAATTACTAGGTACTACCCTAAACCTAACACTAACCCTAACCTTAACCTTAACCAATATTAAGTAAATGTAGTTAACTAATATTACTCAGTACTTTCTTGGTTAAGTACACTGTTAAGTATACTGAAAGTACATGTATTGTAAAATAAAGTGCATCCGTAAATTTTAACTATCATCATGCATTATTTTTGTTATAGCTCTTAGGTAAACAAGCAAACTTAATTAAACCACACTTGAATACTGTACATTCAGGCAAGGGTAAACTGTATTATGAAAATAGATTTTTTACTAAAAGATTTAAATGTGTTCTTAAGACAGATGGGACTTGTTATAAGTCGCATTCACATGACTCGCTGACTGAAGCATCAGTGTTTTCCCGGCGTCGTGTTGCACGTCCGTCTTCCTGGACGATTCGGATGAAGTATCATTACATGGACATTTCCAACGCTAAAAGTAAAAATAAGATGTTCTCTGCAGTGCTTTTCATGTGGAGTTCGAAACGGCGCGAATCATGTAAATGCGGCTTCACGATTGCTGTAGCAAAGTGGATAGCCACAATTAATACTGTGGAGGAAAGGGGTTTAAGATATTTGATGTCCATTACAATGAATACGCAAACAACAGGGACTTCTTTTAATTAGTCAAGCTCTCACTTACACTTTTGGAAACGTTTAATGTTACTTGAATTGATTTAGTGCATTTATGTCTTTATATTGTGGAATGGTTTGTTTGAAAAAAGTTAATAAAACATTATTGTTACATATTGTTTTGTTGTCTTTTCTAAGTACGAATTAAATGCTTTTTGACAGGAAAAGAAGTATATATAGAGACAAGCACTTTCAAAATCTGCAGTTAATTGCTATTAACAATGAAACAAAGATATTAATCGCAATTATAGTTTTTTAATCGACTGACAGCACTAATAATTATAAACAGAAAATACTGTAAGTCTTTAGACAAAAATCACAAAAAGAAATATTCAATAGAAGAAACTAAATCATCAATACAAGCTTTGATGTTGGCTTAAAGCCTTGTATGAAAATTTCAAACAAGGCTTGAAGCTTGAAAGTTATTTAGGCCTTAATACAGTTATACGTCTTGTCAGTTTTGTATCAGCACAAGGACAACAAACTTGAGCAGCCACAGTAAGACACAAACCTCCCGAGAGAAATGTCTGGCTTACAGTGCATTAACCCAAAGCCTCGCAATACAGCACTTCACAGCGCTACCCTAATCCTCTCTAGTCACATGCATAAATGACACACACACACACGCGCGTGCGTACAACCTCAATATGCATTCAGTTTGTGCAGCAATGGGTTTTGAAATTATTATCAAATTCACTCCATCTGTCAGAAATCATTTTCATACTGATTGTAATATATTCAAACGCTTTATGCCGTTTGTCTATTCGTCTGAAGCAGTAAAACAGATTCATGCAATAAGAACAGACGATCTGAATGCGTAAAATGACAAAGGAGGTGATAAAAAGACTTGATTACTTTCCGTCAGCAATCTGTTCACTTTGGAAATGTTAGTGTGGAACGTCAGCTTACAACAGCTTCAACTATTGTTTAAAGACAGACCCAAAAAATAAAAAGAAAGGAATAAGAATGCAGAGAAGGATTTGATCAATTACAAAAACAAAAAAAAAACGACACTATGGTTGCAGTCAGCGTGTGCAAAGAATTATGCCGATCTCAGTAAATGATCAACAGAAGACAAGAATAGGAGATGTTGAAAAAGAGAGAGAAAAAGAGAGCTCATTGGGAAAGAGACAGCAAAAACACATCTAACTGTCACCTTGCTAGCATGGGTTTTGCCTCGATTAATCCAGAAAACATCTATGGGGAGTGCCCGGTAGAGATTATAGTAGTTTGCATATGTGTGACTCTCTGAGAGGATCAGAGAGGGGAGGTCCATTGTCATACAGCACCACAGAGCTCCAGAAGTAAAAATCCCATGATTCGCAATGATTCAGAACATGATTCGCAATGCTTTATGGGTGTAACTGTCCAAGTTCTTAATGTGGAAAGGAGGAAGCGGGAACCTGGTGAACAATCCACGTCAGACATTTAATGGACACTTTACAGTGTACAACAAAAACTTTGCTTTTCAGCAACACATTAAAACACACATTGCCTTTCAGCCAGCTACGTATAAACATAAAGACACAGACACACAGACAGGCTTTGTGCATCTCTCTCTCGAACTGTGGCTCCGGCACTACCTTATTCCTCTCCCGGCTGATTACGATTATTCTCCCCCAGCTGTCTCTCATCGCTCTGCTACGCCCCTATTTACGCCTATAATATTACCCTTTAAACCCGTCCCGCTGCCGGATGGTTTTCCCCGCCTCCTGGGAACAGGAACAGGACGAGGGGAGGAGAGGGGAGAGAGAGAACGAGATAGAGTGAGAAGGGGAGGGAGAGGAGAGAGAGAATGAGAGAGAGAGAGAAGAGAGAGAGAAGGGGAAAAAACTCGCCGGTCCCCGTACATGCCGCCAGACGGTCCTCAGTCCGCTGTACTGCTTCCGTCCGTGATGCCGGGCGATGGCACTGGACCCCTCAGCTGTCCCTTTCGGTTGCCGGTTGATGCAGTGCTCCAGCGCCACCAGATCGACCACTCCCTTGGCGTTGCAATCCTTTGTCAGCGGCGAGGACTTGACGCTGCATCTTCCTCCAAATTCCCGGGGTTTCGGCACCATTGTAATGGACCAAGTTCTTAATGAGGAAAGGAGGAAGTGGGGACAGGGTGAACAATCCACATCAGAAATTTAATGGACACTTTATAGTGTATAACAAAAACTTTGCTTTTCAGCAACACATTAAAACACGCACTGCTACGAACTGCGGCTCCGACCTTATCCCTCTCCCGGCTGAATGCGATCATGCTCAGCCGCCCCCCCAACCCCCCGCCAAAATGGGATTGTAGTTTGTGCCCTCCTAAAAGACTGTAAGTACACAGCCTTATACCTTTGTTTTTATGTCCTATTTTCAAATACTTTTTTGCCTCAAAACAAAGTTTGTGATGTTGTGATTCTCCTCAGAGCTGGTTGGATTGGCTCATGGTTACAACTCTTTTATGAAGGATTTTATAAAAAGTCTATGAAAGAAATGAATAGGGAAAATACTTCCAGAACCCAGATGGCTAAAAAGTGTGCGGGCACTATTGCGCTATATTACACACCATCAAATCTGTTTTTAGCACTAAACATGCAAGTTCTCGCACGAACACTCTCATAGCACTCATGAACACCCAACGGACGTCAAGATTTCCACATAAATATTACTACTTTTTGTGTAATCGCACTAAATTAACACAAAGTGTTCAAATCTACCCAATTAATCATGCCCCCTGATCGTGCATCATTTCCCTTAAAAGGAATTTTCCTAGTTTGAAGTACCAACTTCATGTTTTAACAAGTAGAAGTCAGCAGGGGGTAGCACAACTCCTGCTCTACAGGCACACCTACCAAAGCAGGTAGCACTAAATGAGCCTCACACAGCAGGATGCAGTCTTTGGCTTTATGGCGCAAGATGCTGAAAATCAGTAAAAGACGTGATGCAACCGAAGTAAGACGCCCCAAAAGCGTCGACAGGACGCATGTGTACAAAGACCCACAAAAATAGCATGGAAAGAAGCAAGAACACATGTCTTCAGTCTACCTCGACCAGATTGATGAACTCAATTACAAAACGGATTGCTGTGGACTGTAGGCCAACAGTAGGCTTATGTTCAATGATATTGGAATAAAACAAACAATATACTGTCTTCAAAAGCCACTTTTTGTCATATCTATTCAGTGCAGACCCACTTTATTTTAGAGGTCTTTAACTTCTATGTACTTTAGCATTGGATACAATGTATTTAATATGTACAAATGTGTTGTTGCATTGTTCTTACAGTACATTTAAAGTACCTGCATTTAATTACATCTGTAATTACTCTGTTAACCTTACCCCTAACCCTAAACCTAACCCTACACCAACCCTTACCCTAAACCCTAACCCTATCCCAACCCCTACTCCTAAACCTACCCGTACAGCACCTCAACCTCAGTAGCAGCAAAATTGTGAGAATTTTGTAGAAAAATATGTAGTTACACAATAAATACATTGTACTGTATGTATTTTAATGTTAGCACATAGTAGTTAACCTTTTCACATGTGACTCTTGTACTGACAGATCCCCCAGTGTGAGTTCTTTAATGCGCACTTTAAAAAAAAATCTTACCTTACACTTCACAGCAGATGCACTGGAGAACAGATTATATCACAGCAGGTGCACTGAAGGTCAGATTATATATTATCGAACATATAATGTTTTTGGATGTTTATAATGATTGATTATTATAGATAAGATGCGATCAGGAACGCGCTTCCCAGCTATGTGCGCCGCCATTAGGGATGCTCTGATCAGGATTTTTACAGCCGATACCGATCACTGATCTTCTTGTCACCTGATCTCCCGATACCGATCATTTCACCTTTTATTAGGATCTCTGTCATAACTGGCTATATGTAAGCTTTCTGCACACCGTCACAATTAACTGAATTTTGCTCTTTGCTTCCTTCCATGCCTTTTCGTTTAGTTGGATTATTGTATTTATAGTTCATTTTTCACTTGTTGCTGCTTGATCTTTAATGAGGGGAACATGCGCTCACTCATGAGGGCAAGAGGTGAAAGGAAAGCAGAGAAAGAGCGCATGTTTCTGGACTCTACAGGTGCTACTACTGTTAATGTTGTTTAATCGGGAGATATTTAATAAAGATGTTTGAATTACACAACATCTTGTAGCTTGCGTTATTACCGAGATGCCTATGCCTGGCGGAGACTGAGAAGTTGCCGCCATGAACGATAATAAAGACCGTTTCATAGCTCACGCTGTTTTCCCTTTGCCTTGTCGCGTGTGAAACGCCACATTAACAGTACAGTAAAAAAAACTTTTCATATTCGTTATACCTCTCCCACTGCATCATACTTCAAATCAAAATCAAAATCAAATCACTTTTATTGTCATACAACCATATACACGAGTGCAATAGTGTGTGAAATTCTTGGGTGCAGTTCCGAGCAACATAGCAGTCGTGACAGTGATGAGACATATACCAATTTACAATAAACATCAGATTAACACAACACAATTAAAGTCTAATATACACATAATTACACACAACACAATATACAAATAATAACATACACTGTACAGTATACAATACACACAATATAGAATACACATTATACAATAAAAAAGTATATATAGTATATATAGAATGTACAGTAGGTTGTATTGTACTGTATTGACATTCAGGCTGTCGGTTGATAGTAAGTTGCCAGTGTGTTGTTAAGAGAGAATCTAATATAATAATAATATAATTTATGACAGTCCGGTGTGAGATATAAGAGTAAGAGTAATAAAGTGCAGTGCTGATGTATTTTGATCGTGGGAGATCAAGAGTTCAAAAGTCTGATTGCTTGGGGGAAGAAGCTATCATAAAGTCGGCTGGTGCGGGTCCTGATGCTGCGATACCGCCTGCCTGATGGTAGCAGTGAGAACAGCCCATGGCTCGGGTGGCTGGAGTCTCTGATGATCCTCCGAGCTTTTTTCACACACCGCCTGGTATATATGTCCTGGAGGGAGGGAAGCTCACCTCCGATGATGTGTCTGGCAGTTCGCACCACCCTTTGCAGTGCTTTGCGGTTGTGGGCGGTGCTATTGCCATACCAGGCGGAGATGCAGCCAGTCAGGATGTTTTCTACAGTGCAGGTGTAGAACCGTGTGAGGATGTGGCGGTTCATTCCAAACTTCCTCAGCCGTCTCAGGAAGAAGAGGCGCTGATGAGCCTTCTTCACAAGGGCTTCAGTGTGGATGGACCATGTGAGTTCTTCAGTGATGTGGACACCCAGGAACTTGAAGCTGCTGACTCTCTCCACTGGTGCTCCATTGATGGTGATGGGACTGTGTTCTCTGTCTTTTCTTCTGAAGTCCACCACAAGCTCATTGTCTTACTGACGTTGAGGGAGAGGTTGTGCTCCTGACACCAATGTGTCAGAGTGTGCACCTCCTCTCTGTAGGCCATTTCATCATTGTCAGTGATCAGACCTACCACCGTCGTGTCATCAGCAAACTTAATGATGGCATTGGAGCTATGTGTTGCCACACAGTCATGTGTGTACAGAGAATACAAGAGTGGGCTGAGAACACAGACCTGCGGGGCTCAAGTGTTGAGGGTCAGTGATGAGGAGATGTTGCTGCCTATTCTAACCACCTGGCATCTGCTTGACAGGAAGTCCAGGATCCAGCCGCACAGCGAGCTGTTTAAGCCCAGAGCCCGGAGTTTCTCATCAAGCTTGGAGGGCACTATGGTGTTGAATGCTGAGCTGTAGTCTACAAACAGCATTCTCACATAAGTGTTCTTTTTTCCAGGTGGGAGAGAGCAGTGTGTATTGTAGATGCAATGGCATCATCAGTGGAGCGGTTGTTGCGGTAAGCAAACTGCAATGGGTCTAGTGATGGAGGCAGCACAGAGCAGATGTAATCTCTGATTAGTCTCTCAAAGCATTTGCTGATGATGGGGGTCAGAGCAACAGGACGCCAGTCATTTAAGCAAGTGATTTTGGATTGCTTTGGAACAGGCACAATGGTGGATGTTTTGAAGCATGTGGGGACTACAGACAATAAACAAAACAAACAAAACACTACCATGTTGTGTCGGAGCTCGCAACACAGCAGCCATACTCGGCGCCATCTTGAGTCTAACTTAACTGCTGAAACAAGCACTACGCCAGTATTCCCCACACTCCGTGATGTCATGACAGTGCTGCTGATGTCTTAAAGGAGCCGCATGTCTTTTACGCCATGAGCGATCGGTTTATGCGATCGGCCAAATTACCGATCACCGATCGAGTCATAGGACGTGAATATCGGCCGATACCGATCGGTGGCCAATCGATCTAAGCATCACTAGCCGCCATATTGTTTACATTGCAATGCGAGATGGGATTCTGATTTCGTCATAGCATAGAAGCGTAGAAGCTTCTAAAAACCTAGCACTTCCACTTTCCCAGCACCGGAAGTGGTTAGAATGAGTGACGGACGCTATGGGAGAAGGCTCGAGTGGACTGACTAGTTTATGTATTCTTTGTTTGATGTCAGAATACATGGCCGCATCGCTGCATCAGAACAGTGTGCTCCGACAATATCGGCTTTAAACTTTTATTCAGTGGTTGTTTGAATGTTTGTAACATAAAAAAATAAAGATATTGTGATGTTGAATAGGCTATTTGAGCAGCTGGTACATTATGTCAACCGCTTCACCTGGACCTGGACCTGGACTACTTTAATGATACTTTTGGGTCCTTTCTTAAGCTTTAAAGTGAGGCACTATCCACTGCTATTGCACTGAAATGGACCGAGATATTAAAAATCATCCTTTTGTGCTCTGCATTATATAGAATGCCATACAGGTTTGGAACAACATGAGAGTGAGCAAATGATGACAGAATTTTCATTTCTGGATGAACTACTCCTTTAATCTAATACAGTATCTGCATAAAAATCCTATATTTATTGCTGATATGCTGGTTATAACTCCTTTGATAACCAATGGCTCTCTTGTTTGTGCGAGCCATACAGAGTGCGTTCAGTGAGATTACCAAGTCCTGAACATGTAGTCACCACCCAAGGTGTGAAATTTTATGAGGGGGAAAAAGGGGGAAACATTATGAATGGAACTTCCAATATCAATACAATAGCCTAACGAATAGAATAGACTTAAATAAAGAATAGCTGCCTAATGAAGAGTTGCGACCCCTGATAAATGAACCTAAATAACGCATTGAAAGCCAGATGTTCTTTACCAATGTATGAAATTACTCAGGCAGCAAAGTACATGCACTGACAGAAGATGATTAATTGCAGCTAGCAAATATAATGTGCATGGTGGGTAACTGTAAGACGTCTCGGATATGGAATGACACAAGAAATGTTGTTAGACACACAGACACGCGCTTGAAGAATTGAAGA
This sequence comes from Myxocyprinus asiaticus, assembly GCF_019703515.2. Taxonomy (NCBI): domain Eukaryota; kingdom Metazoa; phylum Chordata; class Actinopteri; order Cypriniformes; family Catostomidae; genus Myxocyprinus; species Myxocyprinus asiaticus. The sequence continues at coordinate 7,573,735 of NC_059384.1, forward strand.
TTATATTTTTAAGAACAGCATGTCTGACGCACTTTTGGAGGCATTTGGAGGTGTGCAGTCTCATGGAGCACACGTATGTAAAGGGTTCTGACTCTTTCTTTGTCTCAGTCTTCTGAATTTTTTTTTTTGCAAGAATAGTATCATCAATGAGAATGCTGCAAATGACCTCAGACCATCTCAGCTCAGGAGGTGCTCTGAGTTCAGTTCACTTAATTTCCACAGAGCAGTTCGTTGTGTGTGCAGCTCCGCAGGGTCACTTTATACATAGCCTATACATGCTTTTTCATTTAGTTTGAAGTGCAATTTGAATTTAGAAATGTCTTTGGTTTACGTTTTTCATTTTTTAAATAAATGAATTTCATTTTCAATGCTAAATCACTAAAGCAAGAATATTCACCGATCTCTCAGCCGATGGGGTTGACAATGTAATTGGATATTGTGATTTTTTATTTTATTTATAAAAATATCATGAACATATTTCTTGCATATCGCCCAGCCCTAGGAGGGAACAAAACAAATTTATTCACACACATTCAAATCATTACCCTTCCGAAGCAGCTAAACTGGTTCCTGGGATGAAAGGTGATAAAACACCAACATTAAACCCGCAACAACCCAGAACAAGTGATGTATTTGCCCGGACAATGAAATACCCAACTGGTAGCCCATGATGGAGAGAATGCACGGATGAAGTAGGTTCGTTGCCAAAGAGATGTTGCCCTCCACAACTGTTGAAAAGCCATCTTTCAAAAAGTTGAACAACACACATTTTAATTGCACTTAATTTTTTTCAGTTTCATTTGAATTTTTCGTTAAAATAAATAAAAAATAAAGTTCAAAGTTTGAAATCAATCTGCCTTGCGTTATTGTGTAGGCTATTGCTTAACGAATATTACCCTATAGTACCACTTAGCATCCAACCAGCGGTAATACCGGTGTTAGTCGGTTTGAACGTGAACACTGCACTGGTGTGAAAATTATGACATCATGGCTAGTGTACAGTAGTCCTGAAAATTACACTGATATTAAAGCTCAGAGCATACCTAAGCAAGTTACTTTCTCACGCCCTGCAATATAAGTATGAGCGAGTGTCACTGTGTGTGATGGATGCACTTTCAAAATGATTTGAATGGGGCTTTATTAAACTTAAAATACTGATTAAACCTGTGAACAGCTTTGATGAAAAACAACAGGATTCAGAGGGATTTTTGAGCTGGCACTTAGAAAGAGGGACGTCTTGGTCTGATTTGAAGTGACCATCTGTGTCATAATGAAAAACATGCTTTGCAACTTCAACTCTTTTCACGAAAAGCCTTTCTCCACGCTGCCACGGTCATAGGTAATGTGCCGGTAGCTTCAAAATTAAGTGCAGCTGGTTTACTATGCAGATCCTAAGCATCAATCTGGGACACAATATCTCACAAATGTTATTGGTGTATGAAGGTCAGACAAAGGATAAAGGTTACATGTTGAGTTTAATTGCCTTCCTAATTCAACAGAGAGAGGACAGACAGGCAGACAAATTAGGAAAATCTGATTAGGAAAAATATTGTTTGCAGTTCAGAAAGGCAGACAAACACCAAATGATAGACAGACAGACAGACAGACAAACCAAAAAACAGACAGAGAGACAGAGTGGGAGAGATTCATTAAATATTCATCCTTCTATTTTGCTCAGTAACACTTCAGTGGAGCCGTTAGATTGATAATTGACAAAGATTCAACAGACACTGAACTGTAACTCAGCCCGAACAAACCCATTCATCTTGAACCTCCCCTCCACTCCTCGTTCTCTGGTGACAATATGAAGGTCACACTGATATACAAGCATGCAATCACTCACGTTTGTGAGTATACAAGCACTCGTCTGCAAGTCCTTTGAATGATGCTGTTGAGTTTTTCTAAGGATTTGTGCCACTGGAAATATTCACAGTGGTGCATCAGCATGCCACATTATTTAACTCCCTTAATTACTCGCACACTCCATAAAACAATTTTATTCACTAATATTCAGCTCCAACCTGAGCTTTGAAATCTGACCTGGGCATTTGCATGGTGGCTTTGGCTGTACTGTGTGTTATATATAGCCATGTGCCACACATAAAAGAACAAACAAGGTTCCATACGGCTATGTATCCATAACCTTGTCCCCCCTAGAGTATGACCTGGTCACATCCGTAACATAACAAAAAGTACATTTTTGTCTTCTTAAGGGTACAAATATGAACTCAAAACAATGGTACCATAATATATATATATATATATACACACACACACACACACACACATACATATATACACACTCACGGAGCACTTTATTAGGAACACTATGGTCCTAATAACGTGCCCAACGTGGTCTTCTGCTGTTGTAGCCCATCCTACTTTTTGTGTAATTGCACTAAATTAACACCCATTCTGTTCCTCACATTAAACTATTATATGGCTATAGAAGACTTGGAATATAGCACATGACTCTTATGAATAATGGTGCTTGAGAGTCACTGTTCACTGTATCCTACTGCTGTATTTAAAAGGGTAATGATTAAAGAAATTATAACAAAATGTTCACATTTAATTCTAACATTGTATTTGCTGTTTGATGTCATCTTTAAAAGTCTGCCAAGCTCATGGAACAAGAGAGGAACACCCTGACTCACAACTTGAAAACATACCCAACAAGCCACATGTCTACATTCACACAGATCACACTAATGTATGAGTACTGAGACTGCTGGACTGTGATGTGCTCTTGGCAGAAGTTCCAGAGAATCTGTCCAGTCTGGGAGGAAAAGCCTTGTTTCTCTATAACTGTGGAGACAGAAGCAGAGGTGGCGGATAAGGGGGGCATAGCCAATGATGCTAACGGTGGGTGAAAAGTTTAATGGGCATAACAATACACCATTTACTGGCCGTCATCACTAATTAAGACCAGAGAGAGTGGTGTGGAATTGGCCGGGGTGGGGAAACTCTAAATAGACTCTGTTGAGCAGCTGGACAACTCGATGCAGTTGACTCTGTAGTGGTCACGCTCTGCTCTGTCCAGATCGCTAATTGTGTCAGTAGCCCGTGCTCTGGTGTGATGGCAACAAGTGGTTGAAGGCCAATGTGTTGACAGCATTTACCAGAACCATCTGGAGTTTTTCACAAAGGTCCAGACCTCCAGAATTGCTCATTGGGGACGAAACCAATGCCCAGTCTGACCTGACTCACTCTCCTGCATATTATGACAAGATATGACAGAGATATGACAGGATATAATAGATAATACAATTCCAGAAGTTTGCAACTGACACTTTTGCTAAGCTCCGCCCCTCTGGAAAAACTTTATAGATAAAATTACAGTGACATAACATATCAGGCAACCACGCTTCCAGGCTATTTTGAGAAGCAACTTTTAGTGGATGATATGGGCAGCACTGCAATTTAAAAACTCTGTTAATCTTTACATAATCTAATAATGTTTGTTTATGTAAATAAAAGTTAGTATAAAGGGATATCTATGGTTTATAGTTAAGAAATGTACACTCACTGAGCACTTTATCAGGAACACCTGTACACCTACTTACTCATGCAATTATCTAATCAGCCAGCAGTGTGGTAGCAGTGCAGTGCATAAAATCATGCAGATATGGGTCAGGAGCTTTAGCTAATTTTCGCATCAACAATTTTTTATCTCAGTGATTTTGTCTGTGGCATGATTGTTGGTGCCAGACAGGCTGGTTTGAGTATTTCTGTATCTGCTGATCTACTGGGATTTTCTTGCACAACAGTCTCTAGAGTTTAATAAGAATGTTGCCAAAAACTAAAAACATCAAGTGAGCGGCAGTTCTGCAGAAGGAAATTCCTTGTAGATGAGAGAGATCAAAGGAGAATGGCAAGACTGGTTTGAGCAGTAACTCAGATAACCACTCTCTTCAATTGTAGAATAGCATCTCAGAATGCACAACACGTCGAACCTTGAGGCGGATGGGCTACAACAGCAGATGACGACGTCGGGCACTTTATTAGGACCATATTACCTCTGTTAGTGTATGTAGGTTCTTTTTGAACTATTGGAAAAACTATCGTTCTTAACAGGCCTGTATGATTTAGTCTTACATGTACCAGGTTGATGAATACACATTCTAACACACTTAATTTCACAATATTAGAAATAGTGCATAATTTTTATTCACATATCCATTCACAAATAGTCAGTACACACTGCAGTGTTGGAGACGGGTTCCGGTTCATCCCATTAGATCTTTCATAATTGTCTTGTTCATATAAGATCATCGTTTGATCATATTTGGCCACATTTCTGTCACAGTGGTTGTGCTTTGAAAATGAAAAACAACCGTTTGTGATTGGAATTTGTGCGATTGCTTCGTGAAAAGTTCAAATCTACCAACAGCAGCTGCAGAGCAATTTGGTTTTCTTAGAGCAGAGACGATCACGATGATGGTGATCCATGAAATATCATGATTCATGTCAAATCCTTGACATGAGTTTGTCTAGATCCACTAATCTAAAATCTTTAGGAAACTGGGTGCTCCACAGACAGCACGTTTCGGGCATTTTCAGCAAAATTTGAACAAAGCACCCATTGAAAGAAGTTGTTTTCTGGAGTGCCAAAAGAACCTGGAAGTGTTGCGCCAAATGTTTGTTTGTAAACAGTAACTTCATCTATAGAGTGTCCCATTGGAATAAATTTGGAGATTTTCATGAATGGCACAAGTTTTGGTAAAATGTGCTCATAAAGTGGTCAAAATTGTGTAGAAATTATTCTTATGTGAGCTGGAATGATGTGTCAAAATACAACACATTTTTACCTGCCATTTTCTTTAACAAAAATTTAAATATGCAGGTCCGTGATAAAAAAAACTGAATTAGAATCACTGCAAATGCCTATCATAGTCAAAAAGAGCCTCATTAGATAGCAATTGCAAATGATATAATTAGTGTACAGTACGTGAACATAACTGTTCCTTTTGTTTCTACAACATAATCACTATGGTACTAAAGTTGCTATCGCCTCTACTATAACCTACTACACGATGTTATACGTGTTCATTTGAGAATAAGGGCTGACACACTGATCAATAGTTTTATACAAAGGATGCACTCAATATTTATTTGACGATTTAGAAAAAAATACCATGTTTACCCTTTCGGTGCTCCTTGTGTTACTTTTACAAGTGCCCCGGCAACAAAGTTTTGTCGTATTTTTGAATAATTTCTGTAAGATTCTGTTTAAAACTATCCAACACACAGGAATTCCATAGGTGTTCATAAGAAAAGAGCAGTTCGTATAAAAATATGGCAGATGGCAACAGTAGCTGAGGTATGATTGGGCCACAATAATGTTAAGGTAGGACTTGGCAAAGGGTCATTTAGAAGCTTAAGGGATTCAGACAAGACTCCTCCCCTGCTATAAAAACTGATGATGTCTGGGTTTAAGGTAAATAGCTTTGTATTGCTGCAATTATTATCTTGATAGGTCATTATGCCACTAATTGGCCATTTTCCACGCTGTAAACTCAGTTTCACAGTATGTCGCTTTGTCTGCTATTCCTAAGTAGTCAGACATCTTACTTTATTTCACACTGAGGGCATCAAGGCTCCGCTGCAGAACTATGAATATTAAATGGTTCTTAGTATTGAGAACAGACTCCCTGATTGCACCTTAATAACAGAATATATGGCTGTCTATTTCTCTGTCATCTCAATTCTTGCATTAGCCCGATGGCAGTACATAGATTTTATTCAAAACAGTTAGATTGTCTGATTTCCAACAGTCATGCAAAGCAAAGTTGAACCTGGCACTGATCATAGCTGGCAGAACACAATGAATGGTTTAAATTATGCCAAAATGAGTTTCAGTATAAAAACAGATTGTTCCATCTCTTGTCTTTCTGAAGATGAAGACAGAGAGGCAGCCACGAAAGGAGCTCATCCAAGCAGACCTGGTGCCTGCGTGCAGAACAGCAAAGCTCTTTTGCCAATAAATACAGCTGGCTCTCAAGGCAAAATGGAGAGCCAGGTAAATTGACAAAACAGGCACAATATCATTCTGATACACTTCAATGGCAACTACTAGGTTTGGCAAATGAGAACCAGTACTTATTCAGAACCAATTCCATTTTTTTTATAAATATCGGAACGGAATCGTTTTCCTGATGCTTTGTTCTGTAAACGCTCAAACATCTACATTCTTCTGCTAACACAGGCTGAGCTCCAACACTCTGAAAGTGTTGAGAGAAACAACATGTGACACAGTTCTTTTTATTGCATTGTCTATGCTAGTTACACATGCTTGGAAGTTTAATCGAGCTTGAAATCATGAAAGTTTGGTCCCCAATTACTATCGTTGTATGGATATATTCACATCATATCTTCAACAAAAAAAATCTTAATTTGTGTTCCCCGTAACAAAGAGAGTCATACGGGTTTGAGATGGCATATTTTAATTTTTTGCTGAAGTATTCCTTTAAGTGGCAGAAATAAATGTGCAGATTATTAGACCCAGAAAACGCAAAAACATGAGATGTAAATAATCTGTTGGCGGAATGGGGAGATTTATTCTCTAATACCACACATCATGACATTTCATCAGCGCTTTAACGGGTTCAAAGCATCGCCATCCAGATAAATTAGGGATGCACCGATACCACTTTTTCTCTTCCGATCCGATTCCGATATCGGAAATCTCAGTATCGGCCAATACCGATCCCAAGCTGATACCAGTGTTGTTTTTTATAATCAGTTTAGAATATCTTTACATTATTGTGTGAAACTAATTGGGTGTACTCTTTAATATGTCAAGAAACACAACCTCTAACTACACATTGTTTCAATATAAATGTATAGCTTATTAAGAAACACTTTATTATTAACTAGTATACTGGGTAATGTAGCAGCAAAATTAACAGTAATTCCAGTTTTCAAGTCTTCAGTAGAAAAGAAACCAGTGTTTTATTTTTCCTTTTTTTCCCCCCTTTTTTTTTCCAAAAATGTTTCAAATTGCATCTGGACTTTAAAGGATTCAGATCTCTTTTTTTGTTCAATTTAGTTGTAAGACATCAGTTCACTTTTCATTCACACAGTTATTTTTTGGAACCCATTCAACTTAAATATTGTTATAAATTGTAAACAAATACTAATGATGACAATAATAATAATAATAATAATAATAATAATAATAATAATACATTGTTATTAATATTATTATTATTGACTTTTAATTTTAATTTTAAATACAACAGTAATATATTTAAATCGTGCACTTTTTAAAGGCTCATGCTTTTATTTTGACATTCTAAACTCTCCAGGAAGTCCTGTATGTGTCTGTTTGTAGGCAAGTTCACAGTAGTTTAATTCGCTTCTTATTCAAATTCTGGTCAAATGCACCTCCGGTGCCGTTTCTAAATGCATATTATAAGTGAACCGAACTATTGAGCATCTACATCTGAGATGCTGTTCTTCAGTAGTGCTCAAATATTGCGCATCACTGTGAAGGCTAAAAATAGCCGCGAGTGCATCACCAGCCTGTGCGTGAGTTTGTGTCAACAGAGCAGCGCCATTCACTAATGCACTGGCGCTGTGCATACTATATATTTACTTATTAAACACAGCCTTTTGTGATTCACAGAGCTATCGCACGTCTTCAAGTGGCTTTGAATAAAATGCACGAGTCATATGAACTGCTTTGATGGTGTTTTTATGGTTCTTTTATGTCATTTTTGGAGCTTGACAGTAATAAATATGACTAACACACAGTATTAGATTTGGATCGGGGTCGACGGACCGATACCCGATCTGTCTAAAAGCTTCAGTATCAGAGCCAATACCGATCCAGGTGCATCAGGTGCATCCCTATGATAAATATCCCTTTGTGTCAACTGATTATTGACATCACTTCCCTCTGGGCAGGATGTGTGACAGGGAGTGATGAACTGAAGCAGCCTTCTACAAGTTCAGTTTCAGACTGGCATTAAAATAACTTGACTTTTTCGGGAAGAAAATAGGAGTGTCACATGCCTGTGCAAAACTTGCTTCCAAGGGTGTTGTAGGTGGTTGCCAGGAGTTGCTATATGGTTGCAAGTGTGTTCTGGGTTGTTGCTAGGGCTTTGCTAACTTGTTTTGGGTGGTCGCTATGTGGTTGCTTATACTGACCCAAACCACAAGTCTCTACACTGTATTTTGTCGAGCTTTCCAGTAAAACTGATCCAAACATCCAAGATAAATTTACCTCAAAAACAAATTGCTTAATACATTAAGACTATATATATGTATTAATACATATCTTATAAGTGTATTTTGTGCTACTGGCAGATTTTTTCCACTTGTTTATGCCTATTTATAGTAACATTTTTAGCTTATGCTGTTTTACTGTCCACCAGAATCGCAAGCTTAGAAAAGTAGTCACTTAGAAAAGAAATAGCACACCTCTTCTCAACAAACTGCACGATTTAAGGTATCATTTATGTCCATAGAACGGTTTTGAAATGAGTTACGTACCAAAGTTTAATACTTAGGGTTACAGATTTGAATAAATCCCTAAACCTAAGTATTAAACTTTGGTATGATCAATAGTAAACGTGTTGTTTGTCAGAGCAATTTGTAAAACATGAGGGATTACATATAGGACAGGACAGATTGAGAATATACCTAAGTATTCCTAGTCCACAGCTGCAAAGCCAACAAATCCTCTGTGTTTTGTGCCTCATCAACCAGAGCAGAGAATATTAGCTTTAGAGCAAAGCTCTCCCAACATCACAGTTAAACACCTCAGATCTCCTCATGACTGAGTGGCATTTCCAACTAAAGTTCTCTGCCAAAGAGAGATAATAAAGATGTCGTTCCCCTCTGTGACAGATAGATATTCTCGGGGCCTGGAAAAAGAGCAGCATAATGCTTAAACAGTTCAGTTCATCCTGAACAGCGTTTGATGTGTTTTTGACCTGAATATCTGACCTGTGTGTGAACAGAAATGGCCGGTATGATATGCATTATAAGGAAACATAATATGCACACACTGTATTCTGCAAAAGAACAGCAATTTACAGTGGATGAATAAACATCAGTGATTATTATATTTTTTGAGTCGTGCTAGGCTGCTAAGAGATCACTTTTTGGCCAAAGTCAAAAGAGCCCATCTTTAAAGGTTTGGTTCGGACTTCCTGTGGCGAGGAGATTTCTCAACATGATTTGTGTGGGGTTCAAGTTCGGTGACATGTGAATTTGCAGTACTGACCAAGAGGAAGTTGCTTGGTTTGGCAGTGAGGCTGCTTTTTCAGTTCATTTTTGTGGGTTACACTGGTACTTCCCCTTTAAAATATACTGAAAATTACATAAACATTCTGGAGAGAATATGGCGGATGTGATTACAACTTCATGAAGCTGATCGCTCGTAGCACAAAGTGCTGTTGTAAATGTTTTTTAACACCGGCCTTGCTCTGCTCCCACGACCCAGGCCCTCAAGGAGCCACATTGTGCATAATAGGTCAGCTGCAGCCAAAGTCATCACAGCTGTGCTGATTTTATGGAGCTGAAGAGCTGCGTAAGCTCGAGCCAAGGCCAGTTCTGTCTTCTCCAGGAAAAAAAAAACACTGTTTATCCCTACAACAGTATTTGTGCAGGGTTTAATCAGTTTGTCTCACAGCTATCTGCATTGAAATGAAGAGCAACGTCAGAGGTCACCGGAACAGTGCATCCCTCATGTAAAATCAATGACCAGGAGCGCTGTATTAAAGAGTGTGTGAATGTTGTGGGGTGGCTTCTGTGTTTTAGCTTGCCAGAGAAGTCCAAACTGCCATTTCTTCCAACATCTATAAATCCATTTGATAAACATAGCTGAAGTCACAAGGTCACCTTCACACTTTTATGGCCTCTGTCCATGCAAACTATTTTTCTGAAAGTCATCCAAACCAGCGGCTGTAGAAAATAAACACACTCAAGGGAAGCAAGTAGCCAAAAATTATTAGGTCATGGTTGATTTAATTGCATGCTTTTAGTACTCAGTAAAAAAAGAAATCAATAAAAAACTTTGTTGTAGATCTTAGTGTTTTAAAGTCCACATGAAACAACACAAGAGGTCGACAGATATATCGGATTTACTGATTAATCGGGGCCGATAGTTGCGTTTTTTTACTATCGGCTTTCGGAAAAAAATCAACTCTGATAGGTTCCGATAGTTATTTTTGGTTTCATTTCTCCGTTGTCGGCACTGGAGGGTTCTACAGTCTGAACTCCTTGGTTCAACAATATAACAGAGCCTGTAGTAAACTATCACTATCACTACAGCGCCCTCTAGAGGTTGAATAAAAAACAATCACTTACTCCACGTGGAGTTTGTTGTGCAGTATGACTAGGCTATTTATAGAGACAGACGCTTCAAAAGCGGGTTTAAAACACCGACAGAGAAAAGCCAAGGTATGTATACAAAACACGTTATTATTATTGTCATGGTACAATAAATCAGTAATTTAATACAACCAAAGGCGGTTTGATGATTGATTTGCTTATAACTAATCACTGCACTGGAGTATTGCATTGCCGACACGGTGGCGAGGACGCTAACATTTAAACTAACATTAGCTGTTTGAATAGTTAGAACAAAGTTACAAAGTCAAGGGTGGAAACTGCTTACTTTTCCTCTTAATAAGCTGTTTTGAATAACAAAAAGTCACATATGAATGCAGATCCATTACGTTTTTTTTTTGTTTTTTTTTTGTGGTTGAGGGGCGTCCAGTATGTTCCAGTCAGGTTATAAACATGAGGGCTTCGAAGAGGTTTTGTTTCTAAGTGAATTTATAAGTTAATTATCAGTAATAAATCAATCATTAATGTCAATCTTATAGGAATATAGACCCAGCACTAGCAAATTACATTGCGTGAATGCACGCGCACAGGAACAGTTTTATAGTTTTACATTTTATGATTGTTTGACTTTAAAGTTTCCCAAACATTTCTCTGTTCTAAATTAAAAGCATGGTCAAATATATATACGTCTGAAATATAAATGTGATATTCATGAGAGGGCACTTTGTTATATAATACAATGTGTTTATGTGAGGGCACATATAATATATACAATGCCATTCTAAAATTACTCGAGTTTATTTTATTTCTATCACTCTTTTCTCTATCCCTTTCTTGTACATCATTCATATATTTAATATGATAATAAAATAAATAAATGAATAAATATTGTCAGTAGTGATGAAGCATGCAGTCACTATTGGCATTGTAAGTCAGTGTTTTATGTTACTGCTGAACAACAAACACATTTGACCTGTAATATTTTAATTAATATCAGATCGCAAAGGCTTTGAAGAAGCGTTTTGGCTGATCCGATCACAAGTGGACAAGCAAGATACATCTTCGTTTACATCTGGTCGTAATATGTGTCTCTTTTGGACCACTTGTGTTCTGATTTTGATGGGTGGGTGTATGATTCCATGACGACATACATCAATCACTCAGTGGATTACTGCATGATAATAAAAGTAAAAAAAAAAGTAAAAAAAAAAGTAAAAAAAAACATGCACTGATTGTCCCAATTACACTTATTTACAATTATATACAATATACAATTATAATCTAAGTACAAACATGACATTTATAGCAGGTTTGGTAGTTACTTTAGTGGATTACCTGTATTAACTGAGCTTCAGATGTGTGTATTTCTCATCTGTGTCACTGCATGTTGATTTTTTAAATCACAAATGAGTGCTATTCAGCACCCATATCCTTTTTTGTGTGGGAGGAGTTGGGAACGAGGGGTCGTAAGGGGCCCTGGGGTTTTTGGAGGGTGGAACGTGTTGCTCCCTGCTCTGAGAAATAAACCCAGACTCATTTCTGTTCTGCGTCTATCAGCCGGCGAATTGAAGGACAGATCAGAGAGCAGCGTCCCTATAATCAGCACTGCTCTCTCATACAGAACAGCACATTTAATCCCAAAAAACCCCCATAGGCACAGGACACTTCATGACTTAGAAATAGGATGATGAGAAGAAATTCCCACTCAAGGTCTATAGAGAACGAGAGAACTGCATTAAGATTTACTAAACCAGTAGTTCTCAAGTGGCAGGTCTGTTCTGATTGCAGACATAAGGGATAAAACAATGCTAAATGTAAATATTTAAATGCAATTGACCATATAACCATAAATAGTTAGGATAGAAAAATAAACTGGCTAATCAACTTTTGAAAGGGAGAAGAAAACGCATACCATATCTTCAGTTGTTGATGTCACTGGCTGTGCGTGTAATTAAACTTAACAGCATTTTGCCGAAATTCATCTGTCACTTGGTAAAAGCTAGCCAAATTAGGTAGATGCCAATATGGACAGGCTCCATCACATCCTCAAAAATGCAAAGAAAAAAAAATACAACCTAGTGCAGCCAGATATAGGCACCCACCCAAATGTGAGTCTTGCCACCCAATCAAACATTTGGCAAATACAGCATTAAATAAAATACTAGAATTTTTTCGATTTGTGCATTGGTTAAAAGCAACGACACACTCAAGAAGCGGCTACTGCAAACCAAAGAGAGACATCACGTGAGTGAGAATGGTAATAAGAGATGTTTTTGTGCAATGCATAGGTTTATAGTGCCCATAAAGAAGCTTGGTGGTGTCTCTAGCAGTGACTATGTGGCTTATGTTAATGTACCAAGGGCACCCTCTTCTCGCTCATCAAATATCTCCCTCTCCCTCCACCTCAGCTCCTCAAAATCACACTGCAGGTGTTCACGAAATACTGGACCTGAATTGTAAAGCACCCGCCAATATTAGCTGATGCTACCGTTCATGGCAATGGCTGGATACAGTGTTTTGCAGGACGCATGTTTCTGTTTCCCCTGTTGTATGTTCGGTGTCGCTGAGAGATGCTGTCTTCACCTTGCATCTTACATCTCTTTTATTTACATCTTTTTACAGTGATGTGATAGTTTGTTATTTTTTGTAATTACACATTAAACTACTCTGTTTTTGCCATGAAAATAACCTTTGGTGCTAACATGGCATTACTTTCCATTCATCCATCTGTCTGTCCATCCATCAAATTATTTTGATGTGAATTTTGTAGTTACTGCATTTTCACATCAAGTTTCTCTGAATTTTAGCATATAAGCCTAACTCATCTGTCACAGGACAGATCATAGTCTAAAAGACCTGATTTCAGTCTTAACTAAATTTTGCGTTTTGCCTTTGAAGGGCAGTATAATTGCTAATTACATTTCTATTTAACCAATTAGTCAGAAAAGTCAAAGAGAAATAATCATCATCATTTAATATATAATTAGTTCTTTAAGCAGTTCCCATCTTTGTTCAAATTTTAGGTTCTTAATCTTATATGTTATTGATCTCCCCATGTATTGTATTTCCTTCCACTCCATCATCATATTGTTCCTTGATATTATTTCTTTCCACTCCATCCTTGCAATCGAGTGTACTCTGATTTGTCCATGTAATTTGCTTTACAGCTGGAAGTCTATCGCTGTATTTTATTTCTTAATAATGAAGGTAGTATACCAATAATAAGGTTATCAGGACCCAGTTCAATCTTATTATTATGTACAATGTTAATCCGTTTATTTATTTCAATAGGTTATATTTTTAATATGGGGAATAAGTGTAAAATATAGGTGTAATGGGCCATATGATCTTAACAATGTTACGCCAATTGCAGACATCATAAGTTGTATGAGCTCCAATCCCCCCCCCAATTTCACAAATGAAATCTCCCAGCCCACCCAAGCATAGCTGGCAGGAGCCAGCTGGCTGCAACCCAGACTACATTAAATACAGGTTCACTTAAATCACACTTCTGCTGTTGTTTATGCCTTTACAAAATTTTCAAATTTCCTGTTCAACCTGTTAAATGTAAAAAAAGTTGGGTAGTCACATAATGTCCAATGTAAAATCTGGGTCCTAAAGCAAAACCAAGAGACCCAATGTACTGAACGACAGCAATAAAGGACGGCAAATGTCAATGGCATCCATTTTTGTATTCCTGTTTTGTATTCAACTGACAAAATACACCAACGATGGCAGCTCCTGGGGGAGGGTATTGGTGTTGTGGGGTAAAATTGCTTGTTAAAAATGTCAGTTTTTGACTGGAGTAATTATCTCGTTAATTATCAGGTGTGTGGACTGCGATTTAATGGCTGTGAAGCGATGAATTAACAAGCTGAAATCAGTCAGTGGAGGCAAGATGAGACTAGACCTCTGAGAGCTGCGCGCATCCAGCTCGCGTAGGAAACTCACGATTGCCAAAACAGAGCGCTGGATCACTGACTGACTCAATCTTTTGAGATATTGTTGTGTAAAAGTCTAAACGCTCCAATGCAAAAGAGAATTTTGATCTGTCAGTGGTCTCTAAATATTTATCTCTGCTTCATTCCAACTTGGCATCGCTAATCAACTTCACATGTAGCCTATCAGAGCAGTTCAGGACAACAATATAAAACTAGGAGAAACAAAGCTTGGGATTCAGTGTTGGGCTAAAGTGTGATTTTTTTATTTATTTTTCTCAGTCAGAGGATCCATCATTTCAACCAAATGTCAATGTTTTGAAGTAGATTTAAAATGTTTAATAAAAAAAATTAAAAAAAACATCTAGTAAAAAGCAATCAAGGCAGGTATTCACTAAATGAACACCATTTTCATTTACATGCACCAATATAACATAGTAACAAACAGCAATATTTATCTACATATAGTAGATTTTTCCTAAAAAGGAGACTTCAGTGAACATTTTTGAGTGATGACACAAATTAATCGTTGAACCAGAGTTTGGAATCAATTCACTGAAACAGACAGTTTGAACTGATTCACGGAAAATAATCCAACTTATCTACCTGCCTTAGGCACCATCCACACTAAACCGTTCTCATTTGAAAAATCAGTTTTGCAACATCATCGTTTTCCAAAGTATGCGGTAATGGTGAGCACTTTCAAAACGCTCCATTTCCGGTGGAGAAAAACAATGTCCTAGTGTGGATAAAAGGCGTAAACTTAGCAAAATAAATGCATTTTTAAACAAAATTTTTAGTGTGGATGTATGGTTACGTTTCGCTGTTAATGCCTCTTATCCACACTGGAACAGCGTTTTCCTCCAACAAAAATGCTTCGTTTCGAAAACGCTCTACATTACAGCATACTCTGGAAAACTATGACGTTAGGAAACTGAAAACAAAGTTTTCAAACAAAAATGGATAAGTGTGGATGTGGCCTAATTCTGTTTTTGCAACTGAACTCCAATAAAATATCTCCGTCTTAACTAGTGGTCGACCAATTTATCGGCAAAGCCGATAAATCATTTGATATTCATTTTCACTAATGGCCGATTAGTTTCTCAAGCTGCGAAGGCATCAAGAATCACCTGCTTGCATGTGAAGGAGCCATCTGAGACATGTAAACAACCAATCACAGTTAGTTTTTTGTTGCAGGCTATGGTGTTACTCCACTAAAAGACCACACACAACAATGCCTAATTAAAACAGTCCTGCATATCAGAGCTGCAACATAACCGCAATAGCCCATGTTTAAAGTGCATGTGTGTTTTATTCTGTCTTTCTCTCTCTCTTCAACTGTTCCCTGTAACTTTTAACTGTCTTGTCTAATGATATAAAGGCAAATATCAATAAAACTTCGATTATATACCATCTGCAAATATGCAGATATCTCGTTTAAACAGATTTCATTCTCAAACCTCACAAAACTTGAGCAAATCCAGTATTTCTTCCAGATTTTTTTAAATAAATTTTTGTGTGAAATTTTGTGCTAAATAAAAGTTAGTTCATTTTTTTAAGCAATTTTATGTAGATGTTATTTACTATATTAAATGGTTTAATATATCAGCATTATATTGGCCAACCAGCCACCCTACTCTCTGGATATCGGCATCGGCAATTAAAAAAAACATATTGGTGGACCACTAGTCTTAACTTCTAAACTCGCAAGGAAGAATTGCGAAACTAGTCTAATGACACGCACTTTCGGAAACTTAATGACCAAATAAAAAGCACATTAAAACGATAGTGATGTTCACAGTATTTCTTCATTTCATGTCCCCAGCAGAAGCATTGCAAATATATGAAAAATATTTAATTACTCAGCCCTAGTTCAAACCACATCAAAGCTAGTTTCCATGCCACAAAACATAAAAAGATATGAAAGAGAGAACTTTAAAATAATGTGTAAACAAACCCCATCTGCACTGTGTTTGGCTGAGTTTGAATGCCCCCAGCGTTTTTGTGTGAACTCTTCCTTTAAAAAAAAAAAAAAAGCAGTGCTGATCGTGAGCAGCAAAACAATGTCAGCTGTTCGTCCAATCAGATGAATCTGGGTGTGGGATAAGCACATGTACAGGGCATACTGATAAGCGTATTGAATGTTTATATTAGTGACGGTGTTTGCCATCCATTACTTCAAAAGTACCTCTAATATCTTAACTTGTTTCCTCACAAAGCCGGAATCCACTGAATATCAAAAATAGGCATGTGTTCCAGTTTGTCCGAAGATACAGGTCAATAGTGTATCTATAGCCATAGCCAAAGGGAAAGTGTTAGACCAAGAACATCAACCACTTGGATTTAGGTTCTCTGACATGTCCACTTCTGCTATAGGAGACTTGAATTAACCTAATCGTTTTTATCTTCAAAAACCTACCAACCAATTGCTTCAAAAGCACTGTGAACTGACCAAACACTTCAAATCTCTTCAACTACGATATATCAGAGAAGTTCAACAGCTTATGGTTAGTTCAACAGCTTAATGGAAAACTAAACCTTACCAGCCACCTTTAAAATCACGTTCCTAGAGTGGACATGAAAGAAAATGTTTACGAAGTAAATGCTGTGTGCTCACTTTTTTTTAAGAGATGGTGACTCATTGACCAGACGTGCATATAATACAGTAAAACAGAGTGTGAAATGTAAACAATAAATGAATAATAGACTAATATAGTTACAAAGAGCTAAATGACTAGGTCAGGGGTTGGCAACCTTAGGTAGACCGAGTGATAAAAGCAAAAGAGAGGAATATAAAATGTATTTAATTTTTTTAGTTGTTTATTTTGTATAAATGACAGTGAGATGCAGCACAATAGTTAAGAAAATCTGTCCAGCCATGTTTATATAGAAAAATTATTTAAACAGTGCACACGAATTCTAAATTGCACTCAACAATCCAAAAGTGGGACGAAACTGTGCTATCCAACTGAACGTTGTAATGTGGACCCATTATCCTGAATTTGGTTTCCCTAGAGCAGTGGTCTTCAACTGGAGGGTCTCGACCCAGAAATCTGTTCCGACAGAATAGAGGACAGCAGGGAAAATACAATGTTAAATGCAAATGATAAAATGCAACTTAACATATAATCGTGCATAGGTAGGATAGCAAAATAAATAGGCTTATCAACTTTTAAAAGCGAGGAGAAAACACTTTCCATATCTTTTATTGTTGTCACCTAAGACTGTGCGTTCAATCAAACTCTACAGCATTTTGGCCCTTAGTCACTTGTTAAAAGCTAGCCAAATTAGGCAGATGCCAACATTGGCAGGTTGCATGACATGCTCTCAAATCTATGAGCTCACTTGCAATGAGGATAAACATGGTTTGTGCAGACCACAGAGTGTTCTGTGTGGTCAATTACTGGCTTCTGAGAGCATGAAATCATCGAAATTCAAAAGGCATTTAGAAACGAAACACTCAAAGGTAGTTCATGGTAATATAAACACATTTCACTGTTTGATTTTGTTTGATTAACAATTTTTGTATTGTGTTGGGTCTCCATTTGATTTCCAATGTAAATTCCCAAAGCAAAACGAGTAGAGAACCACATCACATGTCCCTT
The DNA here is from genome assembly GCF_019703515.2 of Myxocyprinus asiaticus. Classification (NCBI taxonomy): domain Eukaryota; kingdom Metazoa; phylum Chordata; class Actinopteri; order Cypriniformes; family Catostomidae; genus Myxocyprinus; species Myxocyprinus asiaticus. The sequence goes on from NC_059384.1 coordinate 7,591,580, forward strand.
TTGTCTTTTTGTTGCCTATACATCTCAAAACAATACGATTTTAACTTAGGGGATGGTACTGCATAAATTATTTTAAAATAGGGATTGTGTATATAATTAACTAGGGAGGATTTAAACTGAAATTTGGTGCTTTTGAAAATGCCAGGGTCTCCCGTGACCTAACTGAGATCATCAGGGGAATGATTGTGTGAAGGAATGAAGTGATAGTGATAATTACCTCTAATTAAACAACTGCAACCAACAGCCTCATCAGAGCCGTATTTTGCTTCAGAAAATGTCACTCTGGCTTGGCTGTGAATCGATTACAATTTTTTAACTAATTAATCACAAATTTTTTGTGATTAATTGGGATTCATCATGGTACATAAAAAAACAACAACATTAAAATATAATCATGAATATATGTACTTGGTAACACTTTACAATAAGGTTCCATTTATTAACATTAGTTAACCGCTTTAGTTAACATGAACTAACAATAAACAATAGTTTTACAGCATTTATTAAACTTAGTTAAAAACTCTTGAAATGTTCATTTCAACACAAAGTAATACATTTTTAAAATCAAGTTGTATATGTCAACATTAGTTAAAGCACTATAAACTAACATGAACTAACAATGAGCAATTGTATTTTTATAAACTAACATTAACAAAGATGCTGTAAAAATAAACAGTTAATTGTTTGTTCATGATACCTAAAGCATTAACTAATGTTAACAAATGGAACCTTATTGTAAAGTGTTACCATTTACTTTATACTTTGTCTCAAAGAACTTGCAAGAAAGTGGTTAGTCATAATGTATTTTAATTATTTAAATAAACAAAAAAACATTTCAGTGGACATGCTGTAATTAAAAGTTGGCTAAAATCTTTTGGCATTTTCCAGTGGTCTTCTTTAATAATAGGACCAAATGGGCAGATTCAATTCATATCAGAATCAGAATCAGAATGATCTTTATTGCCAAGTATGCTAACACATACAAGAAATTAATCTTGGTGACAGAAGCTTCCAGTGCACCAACATTACAAGACATAAAATAGAATAAAAATAAAAAGTGAATAGAAAATATAAGTATACAGTATATAGAAATACACAATAAGAAATATATATATATATATACACAGTATATATATGTACAAATACAAATCTGTTATATACAGTGCAAGGGAATGTAATGGCAGAAGAGTTTGGATATGTGGGATAAATATAAATAGACTAAGCTGTGTATTGCACATAATTATCGCTTAATGGGGCAGTTTTAACTGTTCATGAGATGGATAGCCTGGGGGAAAAAACTGTTCCTGTGCCTGACGGTTCTGGTGCTCAGTGCTCTGTAGCGCCGGCCAGAAGGCAACAGTTCAAAAAATGTAATGGGCTGGGTGAGTGGGGTCCAGAATGATTTTTCCAGTCCTTTTCCTCACTCTGGAAGTGTACAGATCTTGAAGGGAGGGCAGGGGGCAACCAATAATCCACTCAGCAGTCCGAACTGTCCTTTGTAGTCTTCTGATGTCCGATTTCGTAGCTGAACCAAACCGGACAGTTATTGAAGTGCAGAGGACAGACTCAATGTCTGCTGAGTAGTATTGTATCAGCAGTGCATGTGGCAGGTTGAATTTCCTCAACTGGCGAAGGAAGTACAACCTCTGCTGGGCCTTTCTTCACAATGGAGTCAATGTGGGTCTCCCACTTCAGGTCCTGTGAGATGGTAGTGCCCAGAAACCTGAATGACTCCACTGCTGCCACAGTGTTGTTTAGAATGGTGAGGGGGGTCAGTGTTGGGGTGTTTCTCCTAAAGTCCCAATCATCTCCACTGTTTTGAGCGAGTTCAGCTCAAGGTTGTTTTGACTGCACCAGACAGCCAACTGTTCAACCTCCCTTCTGTACGCAGACTCATCATCATCCTGGATGAGGCCGATGACAGTAGTGTCATCTGCAAACTTCAGGAGCTTGACAGAGGGGTCCTTGGCAGAGCAGTCATTTGTGTACAGGGAGAAGAGTAGTGGGGAGATCAAATCATATCAAGCTTTATTGGTAAGATAAACTCAAGTGTTCATTGCCAATGAATTATACAACAAAATGAAAGCTGAAGTTTAATTTGCTGAAGTTTAAAATCTCTGGCTGTTGTTTAGTCTCTATCGCACACACGCTGAGTCTCTTTCGAGCCGTCTCTTTTTGACACTGGTTCAGATGACAGTGAAGGAGCATTTTCGGGTGATGAAAAGAGATTTGGAAGCTTGGCCATATCTCTCTCACACCTGGCTCACCATTTGTGGGTGAAGTCTCAAATCTCTGTGCAGTCAATCGGGTCTCGTGTTTGTAATGTGTTGCGTTGTGAATAACATGCGTTGTGCGTAATGAATAAGCGTGCATTAGTCCATACAATCAGTTTCTATGATAAGATGTGCAGCCCAGTCAAGTGTGTACCTTATAGAAATGTATATATGATCAGTGTAGCCACACGAAGTGGGGAAAACCGGTACTGCATTAATTGTGTTAATATTTTTAACGTGATAAACAGTCAACTATTAACCGCAGAAATGAAATTTCCCAGCCCAGTAGATAATTCGAAATATCGAGTTATACCACGATATGGTTTGTCATTTTTTTGGTTCGAAATATCGTCCCATCCCTAACAATGTTTTCTGTCCATGTGATCATAAATGAAATGACCCATCAAACATTATAATCTCTCTATCACTTGATTTTACGCTTAATGCGCTTTTATCTACACTGTTTACAGGGTTCACATAAGGTCCTTAAAATGCTTGAATTTAGCTTTTAGAAGTTTAAGAACTATAATACCTGGAAAAGTCCTTGAGATTAAAACTAATCGTTTCCTCCGTGTAGTGTGTGTCCATAAAACATGAGGCGCACTCCACTTTCATTAAATTATGTGTCTTAATATCCTTTCTGGTCTTTACAGTCAGATAAAAAAGTAAAAAGAAATATAAATGTTAATCTCATACAGCATGGATGTGCTAAAGAAATCAAGAAATTCTCGTTAATGTTCGCTGAACCAGAACACTGTGAGCCACTTGTTGAACCCTTAAAGTGACAGTAACATTTTTAGTGTTTCTTATACAAATGAATGTAAACTAAATGTTATTATTTGTAAATTGTAAACATTATTTCAAACAGTGATATAGTATTAATTAATGTAATGTAGAATTTGTTTATTTTTGCAAAGTTACATTTTGATTATAATAATGATGACAAACAAATTATCAAAATATAAATATAGACTTTCACATACTTTTTGCAGGACAGGTTCTGTTCAGTTCTATTGCTTGTTCTGCCTGAATGTACCCCACTATTTTTGAAAGATTATGTTTGTGATCTTTTTATAGAGAAAGGTATATGAGCAACTCTTATTATTTAAATTTTGAGCATTTATATTGTCTATTAAAGAACTTTATTTTGATGAGAAATTATAATGAGCATTTTGCTCAAACATTTTTTCATAAAATAAACAATTTTCTGTAATATTCTGTCATTTAAGTGTTATTATATCGAATCGAGATTACATCGAATCGTGAACCTCATATCGTATAACGAACCGAATCATAAGACAACCATATCGCCCCATCCCTAATATATACAGACACATAAATTATTAGGATATATATACTTGGTATTAGACAGACATTCAAAAAACAAAAAACAAAAAAAATCACTATCACTGTTCTGGTTAAAAATACAGTAACATCTAAACTGCATGAACTGCCTTTTGCCCAGATACACAATAATAATTAAAAAATTGTTTTTTAAAAATCATTATAAAGAGAGAAGAAAATGTCAAATGCTCAGATGTACAGTGATGTATACGATCTGATGTCTGAACGGCTCGTGACCTTTAACCTTGACGGACCCATAAAGCATAACTCCCCCAAGCCCTACTCAAACACACATGCACACAAAGACACATATTTCCTCCCAGCTTTACACATACTCAGTCAATCACATCTCTAGCATTACCCTGCCTAAACATCAAAGCCTGATAAACCCAGACATTCTCATACATACACACGTCAAGACACACAGCGAGAAGGCCAGAAAAGGCATCTGCTGCTGGCTGTTTATGTCTGTGTGTGTGTTTTGAGCACACACTGTCTGGATCACAGTCATTACTGGCTGGTTAGTGCTCCTTCTTTGTATTGTCTCTGGTTAATGTCAGCAGGGGATGTTTTTAGCTTGTTTTTGTGTGTGGTGTGTGGGTGTGTGTGTCACCCAAACTCAAATATGACAAACATACCCATACAGACACAGAGATAGAACACACTTTCACAAATATCAGGAGACTTTCCCTTACAAAAAAAGTACTGGTCCCATGTTACTGTAATGGTAAAATGGTAGATGGTTATTCTATTGTACTTTTTATATACCATAGAACCGAACTGCTTGCATAATCATGTAACATGGTATTTACATGGTACTCCAAGGGATTTCAAAGAATATCATGGATGGTACATGTCCAAAAAAATAATTAGATTAACATGCTATATATCCAAAAACTTGGTATTACCACGGTACATGTCCAAAAACCTATGCTATTAACATAGTATATATCCGAAAACATGGTATTACCATGGTACCATGAAAATACCAAGGTTTTTGAACACTGCCATGATGGTAATACCATAGTATTCTATGAAGTGCCTTAGAGAACAATGAAAATACTATCTTGTACGAATACGGCAATCATTCAGTACCATTGTATACATCACATTTCCACGATATTACCACCTGATACAATCACTGTACAATGGAATTATCACCATACATTTTTGTAAGGCTCCTCATATGCTAATGTCAACGGCACTTCATTCACTTGTGGTAATGAAATAAAACTGCTGTTTATTTCTTACTGACAACCAGTAATTAAACACTGCTGCCAATTTGTTCTCTCCAACACACACAACATCAGGAAAATGTGACCGGACCTATGCACAACAGATGTGGATTTGCTGACCGTAAACACAACGTGCACATCTGGTTTCAACTGAATTTTAGTAGAAAAAACCTCAGTGTAGACACATTGTTTGCAAACAGTTTTATTCACTGAGTTCAATTCCCTGCTCATGTTTCATGTTGATATAACATATTCTGTTTTAAACACCAGATGTAAGTGAATATCTTACCTCTGTGATGTCTTCTTATATTTTCGCCTGAAAAACAACAAAATATGGATGTTTTAGTTTGTTCACAACTGAAACAAACTATTTACAACAAAACAACAGTTTTACAACAAAACTACAACTACAACTTTCTCACATTGATCAGAGTAGGAACAGACCAAAAAGTAAAATTGACTATTCTGCCATAGCTCTTAAATCTAATTTATGCTTGCCTATTTTCAAACATGGTGCATAAAGACATGTCGCACTAGGTTTGATGTCAGTGAACATGTTTACATGCATACCAATATGCTGATAACCAAAAATCTGCTTATTAAAAAAATCAGACAATGCAAAAAAACTGCATTTACATCAGACATGATATCATCGGGTTATTCATTGCTTTTGACATCAAAACGCAAACAGGCATGTGCAAAACATTTGCGTACATTGGATAATCCGGAAAGAATGCTGGTAAAGGTGTTTACTTGCAATGCAAAATATGGTAATGGTCAAAAACCTACCTGTGCTGATAATTTTTTGCTTAAACCTTTTATGACCTTACCTTAGGTCAGTTAGGATCACTACTTTATTTCAAGAATGTGAAATGTCAGAATAATAGTACAGAGAATGATTTATTTCAGCTTTTATTACTTTCATCACATTCCCAGTGGGTCAGAAGTTTACATACACTTTGTTAGTATTTGGTAGCATTGCCTTTAAATTGTTTAACTTGGGTCAAATGTTTTGGGTAGCCTTCCACAAGCTTCTCACAATAAGTTGCTTTAATTTTGGCCCATTCCTCCAGACAGAACTGGTGTAACTGAGTCAGGTTTGTAGGCCTCCTTGCTCGCACACGGTTTTTCAGTTCTTCCCACAAATTTTCTATCGGATTGAGGTCAGGGCTTTGTGATGGCCACTCCAATACCTTGACTTTGTTGTATTTAAGCCATTTTGCCACAACTTTGGAGGTATGCTTGGGGTCATTGTCCATTTGGAAGACCCATTTACGACCGAGCTTTAACTTCCTGGCTGATGTCTTGAGATGTTGCTTCAATATATCCACATAATTTTCCTTCCTCATGATTCCAATCTATTTTGTGAAGTGCACCTGTCCCTCCTGCAGCAATGCACCACCACAACATGATGCTGCCACCCCCATGCTTCATGGTTGGGATGGTGTTCTTCAGCTTGCAAGCCTCACCCTTTTTCCTCCAAACATAACAATGGTCATTATGACCAAACAGTTCAATTTTTGTTTCATTAGAGCAGAGGACATTTCTCCAAAAATTAAGATCTTTGTCTCCATGTGCACTTGCAAACATGCAGCTTTTTTATGGCGGTTTTGGAGCAGTGGCTTCTTGCTTGCTGAGCAGCCTTTCAGGTTATGTTGATATAGGACTCATTTTACTGTGGATATAGATACTTGTCTACCTGTTTCCTCCAGCATCTTCACAAGGTCCTTTGCTGTTGTTCTGGGATTGATCTGCACTTTTCGCACCAAATTATGCTCATCTCTAGGAGACAGAATGCGTCTCCTTCCTGAGCGGTATGACGGCTGTGTGGTCCCATGGTGTTTATACTTGTGTACTATTGTTTGTACAGATGAACGTGGTACCCTCAGGCATTTGGAAATTGCTCCCAAGGATGAACCAGACTTGTGAAGGTCCACAATTTTTTTTCTGAGGTCTTGGCTGTTTTATTTTGATTTTCCCATGATGTCAAGCAAAGAGGCACTGATTACAGGTACACCTCCAATTCAGTACACCTTCTATCAGAAGCTAATTGTCTAAAGGCTTGACATAATTTTCTGGAATTTTCCAAGCTGCTTAAAGGCACAGTTAACTTAGTGTATGTACACTTCTGACCCACTGGAATTGTGATGTAGTCAATTAAAAGTGAAACAATCTGTCTGTAAAAAATTGTTCGAAAAATTACTCATGCCATGCACAAAGTAGATGTTCTAAATGCCTTGCCAAAACTATAGTTTGCTAATATTAAATCTGTGAAATGGTTATAAAATGAGTTTTAATGACTTCAACCTAAGTGTATGTAAACTTCTGACTTCAACTGTATGTAAACACACTCAGTGACTAATCACGACATGCCAAATTTAACAATGCACAAATAGGATTTGAGAGCTAAGGCCGAGGGTAAGATTTTCAGTGAATCATATGGATTACTTTAATAGCTTTTTTTGACATTCTGCAAAACTTCTAGTGTGCTCCATGAAAAATAAAAGAAAGTTATACAGATTTGTAATGACATGAGTGTGAGTAAATGATGACAGAATTTAAATTTTTAGGTGAACTTTCCCTTTAAGTACCAAACATGAACATTTCTGTGCAAAAGGAAAAAAATGACTCATGACAGACATCTTGTCATTTGGCCGTCTAAATCCAGTAACTATATTTAAGGGATAGTTCATGCAAAAAGGAAAAATGTTCTCATACTTTACTCACTCTTATGCCATCCCAGATGTGTTTGACTTTCTTCTTCTGCTGAACACAAACAAAGATTTTTTAGTAGAATATTTCTGCTCTATAGGTCCATCCAATGCAAGTGAATAGTCCTTTGAAGCTCCAAAAATCACATTCTGAAAGTGAAAGTGGAGATTTATAGTAAAAAAGGACTTAAATATTAATCTGTTTCGCACCTACACCTATCATTTCGCTTCTGAAGACATAAGATTAAACCATTGGAGTTGTATGAATTACTTAGATGCTGCCTTTATGTGATTTTTAGGGCTTCAAAGGTCTGGTCACTATTCACTTGCAACGTATGGACCTACAGAGCTGAAATATTCTTCTAAAAATCTCTGTTTGTGTTCAGAAGAAGAAAGAAAGTCATACACATCTTTGATGGCATGAGGGTGAGTAAACAATGAGAGAATTTCAATTTTTGGGGGAACTATCTCATTAATGCTCACTCTGCTTAGCACGTAGAAAGGAAGAGTCACCTTATTTAAAGTAGCGCTTAGTAAACTATTTTAACTGCAGCATTTCTTAAGTCATATGAAGACAGACTCTCCGATTTGTCACCATTGATATTGATGACATCACCTTCAGCAGAGCCTGAAGCAGAGAACACAATGGCTGCCATTTATGTGATGGGTGGAAAAAGCAATGATCTGATTTATAACAGACACAAGTTTAATTAGAACGTTTCAGTCTTGATTGAGATGAGGCGGGCTGGTTAGTATGTCTGCTATGGTTAACCCTTAGCGTTCTGTAATGTTATCTCTCTTTTTCTACCACTTGCTTGTTTTTATTTGTATGAAATAGTAATAGAGACGAACAGGAAATTGATATATCAATGCATGTTTCCTTGTAAAGTGTGGAGGACACTATAGCAAAAACACATAATATTTAGGTTAATTCTGACAGATTTCAAACAATTGCTTTGTGTATTTTCCTGTGTATGAAAGATTTACTGTATATCATATTCACTGAAAATTGTCTTCTATGCCATAGCTCTCAAATGTAATTTATGTTTGCACATATTCAAACTTGGTGCCTTACGATTTGATTTCAGTGAATTCTAATGGCATTGGTTCTTGCGTGTCTTGTGACCGAACATCACGCAACGCATCTGAAAATATAGAAACATGAATAAGATTTGAGAGCAACAGCAAAGGACAAGATTTTCAAAGAATAAGGACTTAAATTACAGTCTGTTCCTCACACAAAGCTATCGTATTATGAACTACTTTACGGTACATTTATGGTTACTTTTATTTTATTTTTTTTGACATTTTTGGAGCTCAACAGTCCCTGGTCACTATATGCTTTCGCTGTATGAAAAAGAGCAAGGCCAACATGTGTTCCACAGAAAAAAGGAAGTCATACTGATTTGGAACAACATGACAGTAAGTAAATGATGACAGAATTTTCATTTTTGGCTGAACTATCCCTTTTAGGAAATGTGAGTGATTGGTTTACATACAGTGTTGTGAAAATGTGCAGCAACCCTTAACCTCTGCCCTCAACTTCCTGTCGGTCAACATTCTTATATTCATCATCATCATCATCATCACTTGCCCTTTATTTTCTAAATGTTTGTCCCTGCCCAAAACGTCTCTCTCTCTCTCTCTCTCTGCACATTTGATGTCAGTTTTAGCTCTTAATGTGCAGAGCTTTTATTAAGTCCTTAAACTTTTATAGGTGTGTGTTTTTCTCTGTGACCAGTGGTGTCGACACTGGTCTCATTTCCCCTAGAGCTGCCAATTTAATTCCTAATAAGCTCAATAAATCAGGCTTAAAAGGGAAAAAAGCTGGAAACAACACAACTTTGCTTTCCTTCAGTTCAGTTCAGCACTGCCTTTTGCCCTGCTCGTGACCGGTTGCGTTATGACAATGTTGATGGCTCTTAAGATTGTTTCAGGACAAATAGCAGTTGTCTGGTTTCTCCCATCTGGGTTCAGGGACCGCAGGCTGACAGTTACTCCATTGTCAGGGCAAATGCAGTTGTCATAAATCTAGGATGAGTCCTGGAGGATATTTTTCTGTTTATAACCGGGATAAGCGTTCAAAAGCTTAATGTGGAATGACATAGCGAGGGATTAGATCAATCCCTTTAATAACAAACAATAAAATCCCGTTGTGAGAACATACACAGTCAATGTTTTCCAAATAACGTTAGAAAAAGTTATTCTTCTTATTCATTGGCAAGAAGGAAAGTTGCGGTACATACGAATGTTTCAAGCTGAGCTTCCACAGCACATGTAATGTCGTGAGACACTGAACATAAGTGTCTTCCCTCTCAGCTGTTTGCTTTTTTTCTGCTACATTATGCTCATTAGCACATTGTAAAATGTGTAAATTTGCAGTTGTTACCTTGAGGAGCTATTTCTACCTGATATGACACTTAGAAAATACTTTTGTTGATGTAACCTAATATAGTCAGGTTGATTCAGTCATATTAAATATTATTTTTGACTCAAATGAGCAATGATATATTTAAACTTGGTAGCCTGGTTTCAAATCAATCCACTTCAAATGGTGCTGAACAGAAAACACTTCTAATGGAAGATGTGGTTTAATTTGTGTCCGGGAACTGAGCCACACATGAAGAGGATGTTTGTATTGAAAGTGACCTGTTAACCCTGACCTGAATCTCACTTTCACAAATATGCCTGCATCAGATTACAACAGCAGCAACTGAAAATCGCCCTCTACAAACAAACACGGAAACTACAGTAAAAAGTAACAGTTTACTTCACAATAGCAATTTTTATTATGAAATTGTTTTATTGATAATTGTGTTATTACATAAATTAATTTATTAATTATTTTAAATGATTTAATTTTACTTTTCATATTTTTTACTCATTTATTCTTCATAATGTATCATTTTTAATGTCACAATAATAAATTGTATTATTAACATTGTGTTATTGCATAAATCTATTAATAATACATTATTTTACATTATTGAATTTTACTCTTAATATTCTTTTACACATTTATTCTTTGCAATGTTTAATTCTTAATGTCACAACAATAATACTTTTTATTATTAAACTGCATTATTAATATTGTATTATTACATTTATTTATTTTAAATTATTAATTTTTACTTGTCATATTCTTTTACTCATTTATTATTCGTAATGTATTATTCTTAATATATGTTATTTTATATTATATATTATAGACATATTTATATATTTTATGTTATATTTTATTTTGATTCACAGTTTAACCTCGCAATAATAAATTGTTTAATTTATTTATTGATAAAAATCAAATAAAAAATTCTTATTGTGTTATTTATATGGACTGAAAGTTTACCTCATTATAATTATAATAATTTTTATTATTAAATGTAAAAATAAAATTAATTACAAATTATTTAAATAATTTTCTTTTCTTTCCTTCTTTCTTTTTTTTTTTTTTTTTTTTTTTTGGCTTCATGTATTACTTGTTTGAGAACTCACAAACTGCAATTAAACACATTCTGTTTGCTTTTTTCAGTAACATTCAATAGCAGATTAATAAACATGTTGCTCACTCTTGCACACAAACACAAAACACAAAGTATGAAACTCTACTCACAGTCCTCGCAGTCTCAGCCAGATCTTCTCAATCTGCTCTGGTTGCAGATACTTCAAAGAGTTGTTCTCGAAATCCTCTATCTCTTTGGTGGGTGATTCCATGTCGAAAAAGTCAACCAGGCAAAACGACATGAACGAGTTGGTATCCGGCTAGCAGCACAGACGCAGAGGCAGTTTTTCAGCACGATCGCAACGGCAGCAGCAGAGTCTGTCACAGAGACAGCTGTAGCGCGTCCCTCATCCTGTGTCTCTCTCTCTCTCTCTCTATCAGTGGTTGTGGGCTTGTTTCACCAGCTCTGGTCAGGTGTACATAGAGAAGCGTGTATGGCAGGGCTGCAGGGGGCCGCTCTCTCCCCTCATGAATATAAGCAGAGGGAGGTAAAGGAGGAGGAGGGGAGGGGATTAAACAACCGCTGTTGATCTCTGTATCACAGTTTCAGAGAAAACCAGTGCAACAGAATGTATTATTTGGGATAAGAAGAGAGAAAGATAAAAGAAGGTGAAGAGAGAGAGAGAGAGAGAGAGAGAGAGAGAGAGAGAGAGAGAGAGAGAAAGGACAAAGAGAGGGATGAGAAGTTGAAAAAGAAGGACTTGGAGGACAAGAGGAGATAAGGACATCTCTGGAGTATAAATGATAGTGTCTGAGAGACAGACAGAGAGAGAAGGAGAGAGAGATACTTTGACTTCTATGGTGTGTCAACAGAACAGGAAGATGTGGTGATGTTTATATATTCAGGGTTCACACCCCTTTAGACTAATGAATTTCCATGTATTTTCCATGGCTTTTCCATCCGTAATTATACTAGATATGTGGCTAACACCGAACACGTCCTTTCGTTAAAAAATGCTAGATGCAGTGCCACAAACAAAGCAGAAGGTAGTACTGTATAGGTGTCTTTGAGACGAGCTTTAAAAGTTTTTTTTTAATTTAATTTAATTTTTTTACTTGATTTGCTGTCTTAAGATGCAACGCAATGGTGAAATATGTCAGTCTAGTGCAAACCTGAAACAGCGTTGACACAAAAATAGCGTTTGGTGTGAACGGCCATGTTTAACATAATTTTAAAGACATTGTATTCATGAAAACAAGAATGAAATATTTTAGACAACAAAAACGTATACTCACTATAGAAATTTCCATGACGTGCAAAGATTTTTAATCATATTCCAAGACTTTCCGGGCCATGAAATCACAGTTTTGAAATTCCCTGATATTTACACGTTTTCCATGACGGACACTTTATACTCAACGTATTATAATACTCAATTACTGTAATAATTTGTGTTACTTTAAAGAGTATATTGCACACGATCAAAGTAAAATTTAATGCGTTATAATGTGTTATAATGCAATATACTGTACATTTAAAAGTCATCGTGAAATAAAAATTTAAAACATTCTTTACTTATTAGTTATTTGTAATCTGCCATCAAAATGAAATAACTTGCTCCACCACTAAAATGACTTACATTTTGGCTGACGTCACCGAGTCCTTATTTTTCAACCCCTTCACTCCAACCACGTCATATTGAGACCACTTTTCACGAGACAATCAATACCCAATGGGTAAAACCAAGTCCCGTCCCTTTTGTCTAGTTGAATATCATGTTTCAATCACAAATACGTCACATTACAGTAAAAAGTAAAATTGGTTGCGAACACCATTTCATGTCGACTTTAAAGAAACGACGATGAATAAATAAGAATTATAATGTTTTATAATAAATCTTTCTCAGCTCTACAGATGATTTTATGATTGAAATACTCAAAAATACAATGAAACCACATCATATTCTTTATAGACAGTATCCACCAAACTATTTCCATAAGGTGACAATTATGGAAAAATAAAAAATACACTGCATTAAACCCAGATAGGACTGAGCTTAATCGCCACTGAGCATAAATCGCACAGCAAAGAAGCAGATGGTCAGTACAGAGATTGTATCTCTGACTAGAGAACGGTTATAAATGGCATTAGAAGTGGAAATACAAATGATATCATCACAACAACAAATGTAAACACAATGGAGTGGTGGAGCAGAGGGCAGAAATGGAAAACCCACACAGTTAAATTAAGACGGCATCAATATCCAACTGCGCTTTAGACTAGCACACAATTAAATGGAGCCGTTCTGTTGATAGCTCATAAAGATAAAAAATAACTGACCAGAATCCATTAGCATCCGCCACTCAACAGCACATCAGCTTTGTTAGGATTCCACTTTGATGCTGATATGGAGAGGATAATTAATAATTAAGGGTACTGAATTATTTCATCCAAGGTTATGTGTGTGTATGCGATTGTGGGCTATGAGCGTTTTTGCAGAGAGTTACAGTATATTGACCAACAACAGCCACTCTTCCAACATCAGCCCAAACGGTTCTGAGCATAGTGGCCCCATTTCCACCTGGTATTACGATGCGTTTCAGGTGATCCGATCACATGTGGTCAGGTGAGACACACCACTGTTTACACCTGGTCACTTAAATGCGTCTCCTGTGACCACTTGTGTTTGGATTTGAGGGTAGGGTCTCTGTTTCATGACGACATACATCAATCACTATGTCTGTGTGTTACTGCATTATAATAAAGCAAAACAAGTCAGAAAAGATAAAGAAAGCGTGAAAAAATGGCGTGCTGTTTCTCTAAGATGCGGTTGAAATTTAATGTAAGTACAAACGCAACATGTCAAGCAGAATTATCCGTTATTTGAGTGGATTAGCTGTATTAAAGAGCTTCAGGTGTTCGTGCTTCTCGTCTGTTCTGATATCAGACACACTAAAGAAGATCCGTGAAGCACTCGGGATTGTGTATGTATCCGCTTTTTACATTTTCTGATCGGATGGTTATTTCCTTTAAAAGCTGCTCGTAAGCGGCAAAGTTTAAACTCTTGGTTTAGTGCAGAGGTTGATTGACAGGCGAGAGGTGGCGCTTCTCTGCTGACAGGACACATACAGGACTGATTAGCATTTACATGTGATGTGGTCACATGCGTTTCTGACCACATTCATATGTGATCAAATCCTGTTTGACCCCGTTTAGATCTGTATTTAGGGCTGACCACATGTGATCGGAATGCATCTTAATACCAGGTGGAAACGGGGTCAGTGAGGAATGGTTCCAGTAGCATTTCCACTTGAGTACGGTTTGACACAGCACGATTACAAACCGTGCTTAACCATGCCCGATCGTGCTGGTGGAATGGCTTTAGTATGTGGTGACTTACGATTGTCAATTTGCCACCGCCAAGATAACTCATTTGTTTCAAGGTAGCTGGTGATTGTTCTCTATGGTGAGATTAATACTATTTAAAAAAAAAAAAAAATTGGGGGGTATTTTCATGATTTTGTGCTGTTGGTTTAACTAATATAGGACTAATCCTACTAATAGGATTTTTTTCTACACTCCTTTTTCATCAGTGAGGTAGATTATGCAAGCTAGCTCATTAAAACTCATAATATAGCATTATATTACTCGTATAAAATTTCTTTGCTAATCTGCAAACCTTTTTGTGTGTTTGTGTCCGGTGCAATAACAACAAATTACTGCATGAGTGTGTTAACATAAAAAATGGTAATAGACTGTATTTTGATGCGATTTATGAAGTGACTTTTCCCCGTGTATGTGTGTGATTGTGTACTTATCCCCTTGAAGTTTGCCGTAGAAAGTGTCCATATGCAATTTCAGTGAGAAAATTAGGTATGTTCAATAAACAGACTGTTCCACCTGACTGTTGTAACATCTACTTTTATTGCAGTTTATAATCATTTTAGTGTATGAACATGCGCGGTATCGTGTCGCATCTGGTTAGGACCCCCTCCCCCCCAGCGACCAACTCAGGTGCTGGTGCGACCATCTGTAGATTTTGGTGGCACCGGTGCGACCACTCTCAAATGTTAGTCTGGAGCCTTGCATGTACATTCATGTGCATTTTTGTAAAATTTCACTGATTACAACAAAACGTGTAATATGTAGGCCTTTCTTTCCCTATCTTTTGGGAATCAGACTTCACTGGTTGTGTTGTGTGTTTCATGCTAAAAATTCAAAAGAACCGGTTCATAATAATAATTATTTCAGAAATTGCACTACACTGGTCATGCTCTATGTTTGACATTGTAGATTCGAAAGAACCGGCTCATGAGAGTCAGTAGTTTGGGATTCGGACTACACTGGTTGCTTTGTGTGTTTCGCACTATAGGTTCAGGAGATAGGCAGCTCTGCCGCTGAAGAATGCAGCAGGAAACACTGTCAGAGTACGTCGTACCATCCGCATAGTTTGGAAAACGCATGTTAACTAAAGGAACAGTTAACGGAATCGAAACCAATGAAAATCATACAGTTCCGGTACATTACTTAAAATGGAATCCTTCCAAATTAGAATAGGTAACTCACTATGACTTTCTTCTTTCATTGCATTGTTTTTCCACACAATGAAAATGAATGGTGACTGAGTCTAACATTCTACCAAACATCTCCTTGTGTGCTCCATAGAAGAAAGAAAGTCAAACGGTTTTGAAATAAAATGAGGGTGAGTAAATTATGAAAGAATTTCCATTTTTGGGAGAACTATTCCTTTAATATAAAATAACTAAAGAGCACCATGGTGAAGGGGAGAGTGTTACAGTTACATCTAGAGTTGACAGCCAGACCTTGGCTCACGAAACCCAAATCAGAAAATAAAAACGTGAAAAACTACTGGGTCATTATATACACAACGGAAATGACTTGTGAAATGAATTATTCTTTATAAACTCAAGGGCACCACAGACCCAAAGGACACAAACGCAATGGCGGACATGACAAGCTTATTAACATCCAGTCAGCTCATGAATTATTGAGTTTTTAATCCTGCCCGCTCACAGTCGGGTCTGCACCGGGCAGGTCAGGTGACTTGTGTGTGGGGGGAGACACTCATATCGAGTAACAAGCCCCCTTAACATGACAGCCTCTGGTCTTTTAGATTTGTAGGTCAGAGAAAAAAATACTCTCCAGGGCCTCCTTTGTAAACGAATGAAAGGATAAACAAAACATGCTAATATCTTTTACAGGTGATTAATCACCCGACATGCAGTTCCTCTCGATAGACTGAAATGTCATTGGTGAGCAATACCCAAAGGGTGGTGTTTGAAAGATTAACCAAATTAAAATATGTATGCTGTTTCACCATACTATAAACTCTAGCTATTTTCTTAATGTGCCTGTAAGAGCCAACAGAGCACACGGTCTGGTTCCAGAAGTAAAAAATCCAATATTTTTTTCAATTTATGGGGAATGGGATATTAAAGCTGATGCAGTTAATTTCTGCCCCACTAGTGCCACCAAACAGAATTGCAAATTAGATTTTTTTTTTCAAAACAGGTTTCTAAAAACGCCCCCCGTCTTTTGTTGATCAAACAAACAGGTAGTCCCGCCCCCAACTCACACCAGTGGTCAAGTCAATGTTATTGTCTCTCTTGAGACAGGTCACTCAAAACAAACAGAGAAATTGATGTTCTTGCCCTTATATTATAGTGCAATGCCATAAGCGCAGGTAAGACCATGGATGGCTCCTCATTTCTGTAGTCTTTCTAAAAAATGTATTATAGAAATAATGTGTTAATTACATTAAGTTCAGTTTGATTTCACATAGCACCTTAAATTAAAAAACAATCTGCATAGAATTCAAAAGGTTTCATACACTTAGATGGTGAAAAATAACTCATATCCAATGTAAACATGAAATGCAATTAAGTAATTATGTTATATATTAATTAAATGTAATTATGTAATAAACCAACTTCAAGCATATGGATGACGATATATGTCAGTTACCACCAAAGACCATTTTTGACCCAGGAAAAAACCCTGGATAGTGCCATTTAGCATCAACTTTTGAAGTACATAAACATAGAAATCTGAAAAATAGAAAGGATTGATCTATTTAAAGGCACAGTTTGCCCAAAAGTGTTTTTCCGTGGAACACAATAGGAGAAATGTGATGCTGCTCGCTTACATACAATAAAAAAAATATATATATATCCTTATGTATTACTTAGAAGAAAGAAAGTCATAAAGTTTGGAAAAATATGAGGGTGAGTAAATAAAGACAGAAATGTCATATTTGGGTGAACTATACCTTTAAGTGATTTATGTCACTGCAGTTTTAATCCCCTCTTCCAAACACAGCCAAATAATAGTGTTGTCCGAACTGGCACCTGTCCTGACTAAGCCTGAATACTGTTTACCAGCAGTGCCATTTCCTTGCGTTCCAAACGCCGGCCTTTACAATCCCCCTCAATCTTGCTTTCATTCACTAAGTTCATTCTATTCAGTAGGGTTGCGCTCAACTGGAAAATTAGGTTTCTCCACTAAAATGAGCTCTGCCTGCCACAGACCTATCAGAGAGCCGTCAGAAAGCTCAGTCTAAAAGAGAAACGATAATCAAAAGAAAACCGAGGTGCGAGGGGCCATTTGGACGAGATGAGAATGGGACATCCACCTGTGTACAATATGCTCCCACACGCCCCGGCTAAAGATCGGAGGTGTGCAAAGGTCAAATCATCCATAAGTCAGGAGAAGCATCGGGGACAGCTAATGTCAGGAGAGACAATCATGCTGCGTCTCGCACCCT
The DNA here is from genome assembly GCF_019703515.2 of Myxocyprinus asiaticus. Classification (NCBI taxonomy): domain Eukaryota; kingdom Metazoa; phylum Chordata; class Actinopteri; order Cypriniformes; family Catostomidae; genus Myxocyprinus; species Myxocyprinus asiaticus. The sequence goes on from NC_059384.1 coordinate 7,609,367, forward strand.
CACACGTAATGAGTTCATTCAGAGGAGACAAACCTCGGCCTGCTGTGTTACACATGAATTTACTCCAGAGAGAGTGGAGAATGGAAAAATGAAAAGAGACAGACAGAAAGAAAAAAATTAAGGGAGAAATGAATCAAAACAAGTTACTATACATATCTATATTTACGTGGCTTATTGTACGTGTCACAGCATTTTGCTTTCATACTAATCACGAGTAGAAGGACTGATTATCAGTTTATAAACACTTACTTTTCACCCTGTTCCAACCAATGCTATCTTATGACATCAACACACTTTTACTATAGTGCATGACTTTTAAGGCAATGCATTTTAGGGCTCCAGACTGCAACTTAACGGTCTTAACGTGACTAAATTTAGTAAGAGGTCGCTCTGTTGCAACTAGAAAATTGCCCTACTCTTATTTATTTAGCACTGCCACTTACACAAAAATGGGGTGAGCGCAACACTGAACTTGCTCTGCGCTTGCACTGTTCAGTGGTAAACACAGCGCAAATTGCACAACCCATTTGAAATAACACAGAATTATCTGTAATACACATGGGAACCTTAAAGGCTCCGTGTTGAAGTTAGTTGAAACCATATTAAACAGACCTGACATTGTAAACAGCAAAGGAAAGGTAAACAGGAAAAACATTGTGCCATGCAAAACAGTCATTAAAAGACTTTTTTAATCCACACATCACTACCCTTACTAAAACTGACTTTGCAGATAACGTAGTAACACTAACTGTAGAAACACTAGTGTTTTGGCAGAAATATTGTATACATTTACAGTATAATTGTGGGAGGGTCTTTTTCCCTCCCGCAATACTCCTTCTGTGGCTCCTGAGGGACCGCATGAGTTAGGCATGTAAGGCCGGGATGTAGAGCACGGAGAATCTGAGGAGGATTTGTTGCTGGCACAAGCCTTGTGTGCCTCCCCGTCTCCATTTCAAGTGTCTTAGCCCACTGAATTCGCCTGTGACGATCTGCACCCCACAATTGGCGTGCATGGTACAATCACACATGTCGGTTACAATGAAGATGGAGACGGTATATCGCTCGCGGCATCTGAAAGTTAGGCCTCATCTCACTTAGCCAATGAGTTTGTTGGAATAAACCCCTGCAGGGAGGAAAACCGTACAGAAGTCTCTTACGCCGAGCCAACGCAGGTTCTCTCTCAGGCGGTCAAAAGGTTTCAACTCCGAGTGAGCCCACACGTCGAGAATCTCCAACTTGAGTGGCCCACTCTGAGTGCCCCTGGCTTAGGCCTTGGCCCAAGCATAAAATTGTGATCTCTGGTCCTCTTCCCAGCTGAAAACCTCCTTTTGGGCAAGGAAAGCATTTGAGAACCATGAAGCGGGGCCCAGAGCTTACAGAACTGTTCGCTCTGGCTCCGAAGAGTTTCCCTCACTCCCCACTTGCAGAAATAAAGAAGATGTTCACAACACTGTTACTTTTTGTGCTGTTGTTGGCTCCATGCCACTGCCTAGCTGCACGTACTGATCCAGACAGACAACACTGCTGTTGTGGCTCACATAAACAGCTAGGGGGGGAGTGCGGACGCATCCAACGTTGAACCTGGCGTGCCAGCTTCTCTTCTGGTGCGAAAAGCATCTCCTGTCAATGTGTCCGATGCACGTCCACGACCACCTGAACTGCGGCGCAAACTTGCGCTTGCGTTAGGGGATCAGCCAGAAAGACTGTTCAGAGGATTTGGGAGGTACAGTATTTGGGGAAGCTGTTTGGACCTGTTTGCCTTTCCGGAGACCACGCACTTCCTCTGGTACTCCATGACTAAGGCTCCGCTGGGCTTGAAAGCGCTAGCTCACAAATGGCCAGCGAAACGCAAGTATACATTCCTTCCCATTTGTGTGCTACACCAATTGTTGTGCAAAATTCGGGAGGACAGGGAAACCGTGCTGTTGGTTGCGCCGGAGTGGCCCAAACACCCTTGGTTCCCGGAGCTGGTAGAGCTGACTTTTACTATTTTCACTGGTGGACGATAAAATGGGTGAAAAAAAAAACATCAAAATTGAAAAAGGGGCTCCATATCTAGAGACCGTTTTCAGTTTCCTAACATCATTGTTTTTAAAAGTGTGCGGTAATGGGGCCTAACGTCATCATTTTCCAAAGTGTACAGTAATGGAGAATATTTTTAGCTACATTTTCAGTGGAGAAAAACACTGTTCTAGTGTGGATGAGAGACATACACGTAGCTAAATGAATGCGTTTTCAAATGTATTAGTGTGGACGTGCCCTTTCAACCTGGGCCAGAAAGCAGCCACCTAGCAACAACCCAGAACACCCTAGCAACCACATAGAGTAGCAACACCCTGGTAACCACCCTAGTTTTAATTAGAAAATTTGCATTTTTCCATTAAAAACTGTAAAAATAATCATAAAATTACACCACTTATTATTAACATTTTTAACAACAACAAAAAAAATTCCATATTTTTCCAAGTCATTTTTATCTTTAAAATGTCATATGATGCCAACATGCGTTCCAATAACTGAAAACAAGAACCTGTTTAAAAAATATGACGAAAATTCCAGCAGGATTGCCTGTGATAATCCTATTTGGAGAATGTAAAGGTGAACATGTCTGTCATAGAGTAAAGTCACCTTTTAGTAAATTGGAATAATGAATACGACTGACACTCCAATCTATGAGGGTCACGCTGAATCAGTTCTCTTTAGTCGCACATTTTTTAGATAAGACGTATGGAGGAGCAGCCCTGTCAATCGTAATGTCTTACCCTCTACAAAAACAACATAAGATCAGACTGGTCTTTTCCAATCACTGATTCAAAGGTGGTTCCATGGTACACACAGTCTCCTCGCCCTTTTAATTAATGCCTCACACACACCTCATCATTCATGACATTTACACAAATACAAACTCACATACAATCCCAAAAATTCCATTATCTCATTGTGTTTCTCTTCTTTAGTTCTTTATTTTAGTCATTCTTTAAAGATGAAATGTGTAATTTCTGAAGCCCGCCACTAGTGTCATCCATCAGAATTGCAAAAACAATTACTGTTTTCAAATGGGTTTCCAGCACACTCCTCTGATCTGTCACTGGCCAGTCAATCAGATTGTCCCGCCCTGAACTCATGCCATTGGTTGAGCAAATGTTGCAGTGTTGGGCTGGTTGAGAACAAACAGAGCACTATTTTGATACACCACAGGACCACATATAAATTTTTTAGGGAAATCAACTAACGAATGACTTACATATTTGTCTCTGTATAATAAGCTTGCACAGGAGAAAGTATTTTAAAGACCCAATGAAATCAAAATCAATGTTTTGTGTTTAGTTAGGAATGCACCGATTTATTGTCAACAATATTTATAGGCCAATTACTGACCAAATTGAAACCATCGACATATAGGTCATATGCATGAAAACGCAGGATATGAACCTGCGCTCGTTATTCAAATTTACGGGGACTTTGACATCGAAGACATAATTCACACTTCACTTTTAAATTCTTTCTCTGGAATGTCTTATGAAAAGGGGTGGAGCTTAACCATGCCACATCTTGACATTTCATCATGTCATGCTCAGATAGGCTTGTTCCCATCTGGGGCGCCTTCTCACCTGCAACCCATCACCTTACCCAACAAATGTGTCTTCCCAAGCACCCCGAGTGCACAATAACACATTGATAGAACATTAAGGATTCAATGGAGCGCAGTTTATGGGGGGTATTTATAGCAGACAGAGCCTGGTGCTGACGTCAGGTCTAATGCCATACAGTCTTCCCCCCTCCCTCCCATCCTCTCACTGGGTGATTAATGAGGAGTTGATCACTATACAAAACATCACAGTCCACCGGAGTCTTCCTGTTTAACACAGCCAGTCGCACCAGCACACAGCTGAGTCCAAAATACCACACTGTTCCATCAGTCACTTCCCTGTCGTTCCCTTTCATGCAGTTTCTGACGTCCATGTGAAATTTGTTCGGGATACACTGGGATTGTAATGGACTCTGAAGATTTACTAGATTGCTGTAGAAGTAGGGTTTATGGCATGGAGAAATGGACAAATCTGCATCTCAGGACTTTGGACAGTAAACATAAAAATAAAAAAATAAAATACTTTTTGTCTTAACATATGGGGTATGTTCTCACAATGGAACCTCTCATTAAAGAGCAAAACCAAAACCGTTATTAGTACTGAATGTAGCCCCCAAAAAATGAAAATTCTGCCATCATTTACTCACCCTCATGTTGCATAAAACCCATATGACTTTCTTTCGTGGAAAACAAAAGGAAATGTGAGGCAGAATGTTAGTTTCAGTCACCATTCACTTTTATATTAAGGACAAAAGACACATATTCTGTTGTGTGTTCCATGGAATCAAGTCAGTCATATGGTTTTGGAACCTCATGAAGTTGAGTAAATGACGACATAATTTAAATTTTTGTGTGAACCTTCCATTTTAAGTGCTGTCCCTTTTTTTGGACAAACTCATCATTTCTCTCACATGTGTGAAAAGTAGACACACTCACTGAGCACTTTATTAGGAACACTAATGTGCCCGATGTGGTCTTCTGCCTGTTGTAGCCTATCCTCCTCAAGGTTCAACATGTTGGGCATTCTGAGATGCTATTCTGCTCACTACAATTGTACAGAATGGTTATCTGAGTTATCGTAGCCTTTCTGTCAGCTCCAACCAGTCTGGCCATTCTCCATTGACCTCCTTCATCAACAAGGCGTTTCCTGCCACAGAACTGGATGTTTTTTTGGTTTTTGAAACCATTCTGAATAAACTCTAGAATCCCAGGAGATCAGCAGTTACAGAAATGCTCAAACCAGCCCGTCTGGCACCAACAATCATGCCACGGTCGAAATCACTGAGATCACCTTTTTCCCTCATTCTGATGGTTGATGTGAACATTAACTGAAGCTCCTGACCCGTATCTGCATGATTTATACATTGCACTGCTGCCACACGATTGGCTGATTAGGTAATCGCATAAATAAGTAGGTGTACAGGTGTTCCTGATAAAGTGCTCAGTGAGTGTATTTTCACATGGTCAAGAAATATTTTCAAGTCAATCTCATATAATCACCAAACAATCTGAAAGGGTCATGAAGAAATATTTTGAATTTAAACCTCACTCTGACAAATATATGGAAAACCGTTCCACCAGGCAACTCTGATAATGCCACCTTTTATATAGTAATCATTGGCAATTTCTTCCTGCACTCATTTTCTATCTCCTTCTCTCTATTTCACTCTGTCATAGACCTCTAAACTGATGCCATAGCACTCTGCAAATGTAAAACTCTATAAAACGGGGCAAAAATGTGAGCCAGAAACAGACTACTGATCACAGTCAGATTTCAAAATCAGATGAAATGGCAGTGCAGCCATCCACCCCGTTCTAGGTTCTGCCTGAAAGAGGAGATGCCATAGGAAAGAAAAATATTTCAATATGAACTAAAAAAATGTATCATCAAATTCTTCCAAGACCAAATTATGTGATGCTATCCACATTAATTTATTAGCTCTATACTCAACAACTGTCTAAATTTGTCTATTTCTATTTCTCCAAAGGAAGTTTAGGAGACACTTAAATGAAGCATAACTGAGAGTCTACTGAGCTATGAAAGAGCAACCTCTGAACATTGAAACTGTCCTCTGGGATGGATGGATTAGCCCCTCTGTTACACCACAAGATATAATAAAAGAGAATCTACAACACTGCAGCACTTGAGATGGACATCATCAATCTTCAAAGCAATTAGGATGTTATTTTTGAGATTTATCAGTTCTATATAACATTAGAGTTTGTGTGCTCACCTGCAAATAGCCCACAGTCTGTTTTTGAGAACATCATAACAAACTGGAGCACAAATGCACTCTTAAAAATAAAGATTCTTCAATGGTTCTTTGAACCTTCTTCTTATCACCTTCTCGAGTTAAAAAAGATTTCTTAGGCTGTTCAGATCAGCGTATTGGTTTCTGAGTTCTTTATAGCACCAGTAGAGGGTTTTCTAAAGAAACTAGAGAATAAAAAAATCTTTGTAGGACTTGAAAAGGTTCTTCAATGGCATCAGGCTCTAAAACCCTTCTTGGTTCCAGAATTGGATTCTTTTGAAAAGTGTGGTCTTTTACTACTGTGATGCCTGGTTTGATCTGAAAGAGAAGTGACCACGCAACACCAGAGCACTAAACAAATCAATAATCCTAGTCCAACCAGCTGTGCTTATGAGCAGAAAATACACACTTTAAGAGACATAATCACTGGATAATTCCTGCTTATGGAGCGTGTCCATTCACCCAGCTTGGCTTTATAGGTTCACAGCCTTTTTGGATAACAGCTGGAAAAGGGAAAGTATTTCCCCCCCACTAAGTTCTTGAAACTGAAAGCACTGAAAGTGATACAGTATTTCACCCAAAAATTACAATTCTGTCATTATTTACTCACCCTTATGTTGTACCCATATTACTTTCTTTCATTGGTGAAACACAAAAGGAGTTATTTACAGTATATCAGAATGTTCAAGCTGCATTTTCCCACACAATTATAGTAAATAAAGACTGCAGCTGTAAAGGCCCATTCACACGTGCACAACTTTCAGCGACAAAGCTACTAGATCTCATTCAATTTCAATGAGAGCTGGCGACTTCCGGTGACAAGAGCAACAGCGATCTCTGGCGACTAGATGTGGGTGTGTCCAGCGACTTCAGAAAATTGAAATTTATGCAAATGCAGAGCAACTTTTGGCAGCGACTGCCAATGAGTGAAGATGGTGTCAGTGGAGATCACGTCATCTGCCTCCTGTGAGATAATGGCATCGAGTGCAGACAAAACAGAGAAGTTAATGTTTCTGAGAGCGATTTCACTGTTTTATATGATTTGTCTGCAACCACACACATGGATATAATAACAATTATGCATGGAAAAGAAACTATCAGCAGTCTGAGTGAGTTTAATTTATACATTGATAGATCTTTCATCTTGTTAATTATATAATGCAATTAACTGTACTACTGTAGTTTATATAAAAACACTCTCAACTGTAAAATATACATTTTATGTGACAAAAAACAAAACAAATTCCTTGTCAAAATAGAATGATATCTTAGTTTTACCGTCAATATGTCTCATCTGTGATTATATTTTGTCAAAATATGGCCAGACATGCAGTCTACCATTAACGTTACAGCGTCAGCAGTAGGAACGCCCACTAGCAACCTCACAATACAGAGACTAGCGACTTCAAGTGAAGGGATAGTTCACCCAAAAATGAAAATTCTCTCATCATTTACTCACCCTCATGCCATCCCAGATGTGTATGACTTTCTTCTGCTGAACACAAACAAAGATTTTTAGAAGAGTATCTCAGATCTGTAGATCCATACAATGCAAGTGAATAGTGGCCAGAAATTTGAAGGTCCAAAAAAACATATAAAGGCAGCATAAAAGCAATCCATATGACTCCAGTGGTTTAATCCATGTCTTCTGATGTGATATGATAAGTGTGGGTGAGAAAAATATATTTTTTCCTATAAATTTTTCTCCCTGCCCAGTAGGTAATGATATGCACAAATTATACAAATCGCCAATAATAAAACAAGAAAGTGAAAGTGGAGATTTATAGCAAAAAGGACTTTAATATTGATCTATATCTCACCCACACCTATTATATTGATTCTGAAGATATGGATTTAACCACTGGATTTGTATGGATTATTTTATGCTATCTTTATGTGCTTTGTGGACCTACAAAGTTCTGGCCCACATTCACTTGCATTGTATGGACCAAAATATCAGAGATATTTTTCAAAAAAATCTTCATTTGTGTTCTGGAGAAGAAAGAAAGTCGTACAAATATGGGATGGCTTGAGGGTGGGTAAACGATAAGAGAATTTTCACTTTTGGGTGAACTATCCATTTAAAGCGAGATTTTCATTTAAGGAAAGATTTTCTGTAAATAACAGCTTAAATTTCAACCTGTTCCTTACACAAAGCTATTAAATGTCTTTTAAAAGTAATTTAGTTTTCTTGTCCTTTTTTGGAGCTTGGCAGCCCCTGGTCACCATCCAGTTTCATTGTATGGAAGAGAGCAACTGTAGTCATACAGTTGTGGAACAGTATGAGGGTGAGCAAATGATGACATAATTTTCATTTTGGGGTGAACTATTACTTTGACACTAAACCAAGTGAAAAATTCAGCACTGGTCAAGTCAGAGCAGATGTCAGCATACTGAATGATTCATCCAGAGCACACAGGAACAGGAAGAGAAGGTTGTTAGTGAGTAGTGTGATGCCCGCCAAACCTGATGGCCGTCTTCTCCATAGCATCAGGGATGTCCAGAGTGGGCAGGTCTTCAGCCAGAATCTCCTCCGGGCTCCGCGGGTCAATCAGAATGCCACGCTTGTCCTTGTCCTTGATCCCGATGCCCGCTGTGATGGCATTCCACAAAGCATTCTGAGACTTGGAACCTGATGCAACAATCAGAGATCAAACGCTCAGAGGGGTGTAGACAACAGAATGCAAGACCAGGGTGGTGAGAAGAAGAAATAGAATGACAGAGATAAAGAGATTGACAGAGGAAAAGAAACAATACTTGTTTTTGATTTCTGCCATTAAAAAAAATGCAGAAATGCAATGGCAGGGATGCACTGATACAAAATTTGCACGAGTGTTATATCGTCTGACTGGGGGGGGGGGGGGGGGGGCACATGGAGGGCCAGACTGATTTTAGATACTCACGTGCGAAGCGTGCCAAAGGTCTCGAACTGCTCTCACCAGCTTCATTCGCCACTGTGGAGAGATTGAAAGTAGATGTAGCTTAACTTCTGCAACCATGATTCATGGTTTTTCTCACTACAAATCTCACGTTTGGTCACATGCACCAAAAGTACAAATGGTCAAGAACGCCAGACGACAGAAAAAAATACTTTTCCATTTTTTTCATTGAAAATCTGTTATTTTTGTCTGCTGTTAACCTCATGCACATTAAAGCATCCAGTAAATAAAACACAAATACTTACATATTTTATTAGCATGTCACTCATGAATTTGTTAATGGTATGAAAATATGTTCATGATACAGTAGTTGTTCTCAGTTTCAGGATATAAGAAAGGAATATTTGGGCAGAAAGAGGTGGGGGAAAATAAGAAAGGACAAATCCAAAAAAAAAAAAAAAAAAAAAAAAAACATGTCGTAGCTTTTGTGTTTCTTATTAGTTATTTGACAGACAACCAGCAGACGTCGGTTGAGATCAGAGGTCGAACACATTTTAATGTTTACACAGAGCAAGTGCATTGCTGGAAAAACTGACGAGAGAGCTCTCTCTGCAGGCCACCTTACTGCACTGCATAATTAACTAACAGCAGACGGCTTCCTGTAGCTGTGTACTGTATCCACAATACATATTAAACGCTACTATCACAGCAGAAGCTTAAAGGCATCTAGAAACATTAGCAGCTACAGTACCAGAACTGAACCTGGGATTAGTGAGTATAGTGTTCACTCCCTTGTGAATCATTCGACTCAACAGTTTGGTAGAACTTTTTGTAATGCTCATCATAAACAATGAGATTTTTCACCAACCAAAAAAAAAAAAAAAAAATTACATTTAAATGAACATTTATAAAATGAATGAATCAAATCAATGTGGCCATGTTAAGCCACAGAAATCCTGAAAGCAGTGCATAAATTCACAGTTTTTACAGATTTTCTGTTGATAAAGCTTTTAATTAAAGGAATGTTCAGGGTTCAATACATGTTAAGCTAAATCGACAGCATTTGTGACATAATGTTGATTACCACAAAAATTTCTTTGGACTCGAACCTCCTTTTCTTTTAAAAAAAATTAATAAAAAAATCTGGGTTACAGTGGTACTTACAATGGATGTGAATAGGACCAATCCATAAATGTTAAAAAAAACGATGGGATGAATATAGTATCATAATTATTCACAAATGCGTAAACATCCATCAATTCGATAAATGTCATACATGCATCTTACTATCCACACACAAATGCCTTTCAACTTGTGTCAGTGAAATTCAGAATTAATTGAATGTGCACCTATTTGTACAAATAAAGGCATATTTTTTAATACAAATGTTCCCTTTTGTATAAATGTAACACAATTTGCATGTCTAACCAAAGGAAGATGTTCCAAATTAAACACAAAATGGCCTTGTGAATCACTGAACATGCATTTGTTGATCAAGTGACGTGCATTCATTGACATGTTTTTGTGCCTATTCTGTTTTATTTCTTCGAATTTTGAGACTTTTGTTTCACTGTTTTTACCATGGCCAACCCACACACAAACATCTACCAGTGAATAAGTCCTAAATTCATCCATAAGTGTTGCACAACTACCCACCAATTTTGGAAAATTACACAAATGCATGTTATTAGCCTTATACAAATTTATTTTTATTTGTGTCTGTGTAATTTATTATTAAATAAATGTGCAGCTATTTGTACAAATAGAGATACACTACTGTGCAAAAGTTTTAGGCACTTGTGAAAAATGTTGCATAGTGAGGATGTCTTCAAAAATAATGAAATAAATAGTTTTAATTTATCACTTATTGTCATACAAAGTCCAGTAAACATAAAAAAAGCTAAATCAATATTTGGTGTGACCACCTTTGCCTTTAAAACAGCACCAATTCTCCTAGGTACACCTGGACACAGTTTTTCTTAGTTGTTGGCAGATAGGATGTTCCAAGCTTCTTGGAGAATTTGCCACAGTTCTTCTATCTGTTTAGGCTGTCTCAATTGCTTCTGTCTCTTTATGTAATCTCTGACTGACACGATGTTCAGTGGGGGGCTTTGTGGCAGCAATGACATCTGTTGCAGGGCTCCCTGTTCTTCTATTTTAATCTTTTCTATTTGCAAAAGTAATGTTTGGGAGTCTAACATTTATATTTCCTATTGACACACTAAAGCTGAAGATATAAATAACCATCTTAAGACAAATGCTTTTGTGAAACATCTTGTGCGCCTAAGGCTTTTGCACAGTACTGTTTTGTGAATATAAATGTTCCCTTTTGTACAAATAAATCACAGTTTGTGTATGCAAACAAATGAAGATGTTACAAATGAAACACAAAATGGTCTTGTGAAGTATAAAATGTGCAGTTGTGGTTCAAGTGGCAAGTATACATTCATTGACGTCTTTGTGTGTGTTTTCGGTTTCATTCGTTTTTAATTTTGAGACTTCCTTTTCACTGGGTTTCCCTTGCACGATCCACACGTAACTTTGTGTAATAAAAGCACCTACCACTAGATAGCGGTCTCATTTTACAGATGTACCATCAGGTGGGGTGTGGTTTATTCACAAGGTCACTCGTCATGCGCAGTTTACAAGCGCCACTTCAAATAAACAGCGTCTGAGATCAGCAGAAAGAATCAAAGGTTTGTCACAATTTTTCTCATATACAACCAAGGATAATGTCCTGTCATATTGTAAAAGGCGAAAAAGCCCATTTTAGAGTGTAAGTCCTGGTGACAATATGTTTGTGTTACATGTCAGAAGCTTTCTAGCTAATAGAATTCCAACACCTGCTCACCGAGTCTTTGTTCCAGGTCAGCGTTAGAGTCTGCTACTTCAATCTTAACTAAGTTTCTAGACTGAAATTCCTGTCTACACAATGGGAAATATCTGTTTGTGTAGTCAAAGCATGAGTACAGTTCTTAATGTTGTAGTATCAAATAGGGCTGAGCGGAATGGCTATATATATCGTGGCGACAGAATAAAGTGTCAATCGGTAGAAATGTTTCTATATTGGCTATATCGTGGTATGCAAATATCTGCGCATGCAATGCTCCACTTGGCTGATAGTGAATCACTATCATCAAAATGTGTAGACTATATTCCATATCATAATATCATTATTGACCAAAAATGTAAATACTATTACCATATACTTTATTGCTTATATTGCCCACCCCATCACATGGTTATTTACATTTATTTATTTATTTAGTATTATTAATTTTTTTCCAGAAAAAAAAATATTATATTGTGATACATACCTTTATCGTAGTACAGCATTTTGGTCATATTGCCCACCCCTACCCAAACACCTGGCACTGTTGCATCCTGTCTCACAGTCAGAATCTGTTACTCCTTGTGCTCATATAACACAATAAAATTATCCAAACCTTGCTGCATTGTTATGAATTTTTTATTGAGAGAAATAAAAAAGCATTAACGCAGAAGAACAGCAGCACAGCTAGAAGTGCTTTTACAAAACAAGAATCATGATAACAGACATACCACAAATACCTTTATATTTTTAGAAAATTTGGAATCAAATTATATAAATTTGACATAAACACACACCCCAGTGTTCAAAAGTTAAATTGACAATGACACACAAACATTAAAAAAAAGAATATAAGTATACTTCCAAAAAAACAATACGGTTGTACACACATTTAAAATTACGAATCACTCTCCACTGCCCCTCTCCGAGAGCCTTCTAAAAAGGCTAAATAGCTGCCCCATTTTTTATTAAATAAACCCAGGTTGCCCAGCCTTCTATACGACATCTCCTCAAATGCTGCTACTCTGCCCATCTCCGTGCACCACTCTCGAAATTAGGGCACTCCAGCCAACTTCCATCCCCTAAGAATAACCCGTCTACCTATCATAACACTGGCCAGGACCCGAATCTTTATGTACTTATATTAATGACCGCCCCATCGCCTAAAATACAGAGTCTGGGGCAAAATGAAATTTGAGTGCCTAATACGTCACATAAAACTCTGAACCCTCAACCAAAATTCTTGGATCTTAACACACCACCAAAAAACATGGGTTGTGTCTCCATCTTCTGATTGGCATCGCCAGCAGGTGGGTGTGTCTTTAAGACCAAGCCTATACAATCTAGAGGGGGTCCAATAGAATCGATGTAAAATCTTAAATTGCATAAGGCACACCCTTGCATCTCTAGATGTAGACTGGATGTTTTATTAGAATCCCAGCCCACAATCCATCCTCCAATACCAAGTTTAAATCTTTCTCCCATAATCTCTTAAGAGAAGTTGAAGCTCCATCCCCCAGACTCTGAATTAGCAGGGAGTAATACACTGATGCCCTCATGACCTTTTCCAAAAGCAGTAATCACCACTCCCAGAGTATCTGCTGCTTTAGGGGGGTGTATGCTACTCCCAGAAATAGTACACTGCAGGTGGCGCAGCTGTAAATACCTAAAGAACTGAGACCTGGGAATCCCAAAATGTTGAACCATATTTTCAAAGGATCTCAACACTCCACTCTCATACAAGTCACCGAGCGTATTAACCTCCCTCACAATCCACTCCGTCCAACAGAAAGGGGACGTATTTTTTAAAAAAAACACATATTTTTGGGTTCAGCCATATGCTCAAGGCAACATTTAAATAAATGTCCGAATTAAACACTCTGGACACTTTTGTCCATACCAAGTGCAAATGCGAGATAACAGGGTGTAACTTAACTTCTCCAGTTAGTTTGATAGAAAGGCTTTGCAATGGTGAAATAGGGGCAAGAACTTCCTGTTCACTACAAAACCAGGGAGGGGCTCTCTCAGGTGGAAGCGACCTATGAGCCAAATGTCTGAGACCGAATGCATAATAATAAAACAAAATCTTGGGTAGGCCGAGCCCACCTTTGTCAATCGGCCTATGTAACTTACTGAAATGTAATCTGGGACGTTTACCATTCCAAATGAAGGACTTCGCTATGCTATCAAATTGCTTGAAATAAGAGAGGGGGACATCTATAGGGAGAGACTGTAGCAGGTAGTTGAATTTTGGAATACAATTCATTTTAATAACATTAACATTCCCAGTCATAGATAAATTTAATGAAGCCCACCTGCCCACATCGTTCGAAAACCTTTTTAATAAAGGGTCAGAATTAACTCTAACTAAATCACACAAATTTGCTGGGAATAAAATACCCAAATACTTAATGCCCAGTTTGGGCCACTGGAAGGCACCCAGCTGAAAAGCCGTTACCGGGCAGTACGCTGTCAGAGCCAAAGCTTCAGATTTAGACCAATTCACTCTGTATCCTGAGAACTTAGAAAAGGAATTAATAATTCTATGGAGGCAAGGCATAGATCTAGTAGGGTCGGAGACAAATAATAAAATACCATCTACTTAAAGCAAAAGCTTATGTGCCATACCTCCCACCACCACCCCTGGAAAATTATCCTCCTTTCTTATCGCAGCTGCTAATGGTTCCAGGGCAAGACAAAACAATAAGGGGGAAAGAGGGCAACCCTGCCGGGTGCCCCTATCTAGAATAAAATACTCTGAAATTAATCCATTCGTTTGTACCGCCGCTACCGGGTGTCTATAAAGTAACTTAATCCATCCAATAAAAGTATTCCCGAACCCGTACATTTCCAAGATCTTAAAAAGATAACCCCATTCTACCATATTAGACGCCTTTTTGGCATCAAGCGAGATGGCAGCGACCGGAGTCTGATCGTTCACCACTGCCCACAAGACATTAATGTAAGACTAATGTTATCAGAAGAGTTATGGCCCCAAATAAACCCCACCTGATCTATATGTATAAGAGATGTCATAACTTTATTTAATCAGTTAGCCAAAATTTTTGACAATATTTTAACGTCTAGATGGATCAGGGAAATTGGATGGAAACTCTTACACTAGCTTGAATCTTTGTCCTTTTTAAGCATCAAACTGATCCAGGCTTGTGTCATGGTTGGCGGAAGCTTTCCATTCTTTAATGATTCCGTATAAACTTCTAGCAAAAGTGGAGCCAGTTCTGTAGCATAAGATCTAAAAAATTCAGCGGCAAAGCCATCTGGGCCCGGTGCCTTGCCAATTAGGCAAGGCCTTAATTACCTCACCAAGCTCCTCCAAGGTTATCTCAGAATCTGTTTTTGCTTAGCCGTCTGTTTAGGAAGTTCTAATGGTTCCACAAAGTTTCTAATATCCTCTTCAGTAGATGAAGACATGGAACTATAAAGATCAAGATAGAATTCTTTAAAAGTATTATTAATACCAATGGTCGAGGTAAATATTTCACCACCAGCAGATTTCACTGGGGAATGGTAGAAAAAGTTTCTCTCTGTTTTATATATCTAGCCAGCGGTTTCCCTGCCTTATCCCCCGACTCAAAGTGTGACTGTCTTGCCCTGAATGCCCAAAACTCCACCTTCCGCTACAAAATAGTATTATATCTGTATTTCAATCAGGTCAATTCTCCGAGGCCATTAGATGACATTCGGTGCTTCAGCTCTGCCTTGGCACTTTTAATATTCCCTTCCAATTCCACAAGTTCTTGAGCTTTGGATTTTTTGGTGAATGAGGCATACTGTATGATCCGGCCCCTAAGAACTGTCTTAAGTGCCTTCAAATGCTGTAGATTGAGATTAACGTGTATTAAACCCGGAATATTACTTTAACATTTTATCTAGACAGTTTGCAATTTATTTGAGAGCAATGGAAAATGTATACTTAATTTGTTTAAATAATAAGAATTTATGAGTCAGTGTTGCTGTTTCAGACTGCATGGGTTGCTTAAACAAACAGAGCAATTGTTATAGTGGCACAGAGACAGTGTTTACAGTTTTCAAGGAGATCAACCTATGAATAGTTTACATATTGTAGTCTCTGCATTTTAAACTAGGATAGGAGAAAGTATTCTCTTAACCGATTCGCTAAAATGAATCAGACTACCGATTTCCCAAATCCCCAAATGCTACAGGTGATTTCTCAGAGTTAAAATGAAAATAGTCAATTAGTGGAATGAAAGACTAAAAATCTAAAACACTGCGAATCACACAGGTTAATAAAAAGACAGCAGAAGAAAGGGGAAAAAGAACCATAACATGAAAGAGAGAGAGCGTGTGTGTGAGAGAGATGTGAGGTTGTTAAGTGGGGACTGCCAGTCTGCAGGGGGCACGAAGGTAATGAGAGGGAAATTAGAGAGGAGCCTTTAGCACAGCGAGTTCGTCAGGCTGCTGAGTGTCCAAAGAGTCGATGCTCAGGAGAGGAGAAAGGACTCTTCATTAACGATAATGACTCCTCCTGGGCAGCTCACACTACTCGTCTAACCTGTTGACGACAGAAAGGCTCCCAGTGAGGGGCATACACAATCACCTACGCCTCCCCTGCCAGGTAACTAGCAAATAAACCATTCTCCATACATTCATCCCTCCCTATACAGAAATCTGGTTTATATATATATATATATATACACAGTATGATAATATATACTGTATATATACAATATTTATGTTCACTGATATAAAAAATGTGACATACTTGTACATATATATATATATATATATATATATATATATATATATATATATATATTACATTACTCCCCAACCCCTGTATATATATATATATATATATATATATATATGGTTTCGGGAGTAACGGAATACATGTAACAGGATTACATATTTAAAATACAAGATATTAGTAACTGTATTTCACTACAGTTACAATTTAAATAGTTGGTAATCGGAATACAGGTACATTCAAAAGGTATTTGGTTACTGAAGAGATTACTTTGCATTTTATTGTCATTTGTTTCATTAAAGGTGCCCTCAGTAATTTTTTAAAAGTATGACAAAGTGGCTTACACTGGCTTACACTGACACCTAGTGGCCTGGATGCTGCATCATTCAAACACAATAGTTTTCAGTTACCAATGTCATTGTAGAAATTCACCATGCACAGTAAAACAGGATTAATTTAATCCATGATTGAAGGTGTCCAATAACTGGGCAGTTACTGAGATTAAGAAAGTAGTATTCAGCTAGTCATGTGATGCTAACATGGCTGCCCCCATGAGGCACCCCTACTCCATGTAGAATAAAAGAGCTTTTATAAGGTTACTAAGATTTTTATAAAGTTGACTGAACTCTTCATCTCACATGAGTGGTCATGAATTTATACATATGTTTCAAAATTACTATTTCTTTCTTCAGAAGTAAAACTTTTTAAATGAATTAAAAATTACTGAGTGAACCTTTAAATCATTAGTCTGCTTTGTTGGAATAGATCTACACTATCGGTCAAAAGTTTTGAAACACTTACTCATTCTTTATTATATTTTTTTCTTTTCTTTTTAGAATAATAGTAAAGTCATCAAAACTATGGAATAACATAAATGGAACTATGGGAATTATGTTGTGACTAAACAAAATCCAAAATAAATCAAAACTGTGTTATATTTTAGCATCTTCAAAGTAGTCACCCTTTGCCTAGAATTTGCAGACATGTACTCTTGACATTTTCTCAACCAACTTCTTGAGGTATCACCCTGGATTGCTTTTTAAACAGTATTGAAGGAGTTCCCATCTATGTTGGGCACTTATTGGCTAATTTTCTTTATTATTTGGTCCAAGTCATCAATTTCAAAAACTTTTTTTTTTTTTTAATTACATTTTAGTTTTATAATGAAATAAATTAATATGGTGGCACAATTATATTTTTGTCTACAAAACTAATTTCAAACATTTAAGCAAATGCCTTCAGATCAAAAGATTTTTAAGATCATGATAAACATTTCAGTCAAGTGTTTCAAAACTTTTGACCGGTAGTGTATATAAATGATGCGATCCTAGGAGTGTTTGAACAGCTGTGAAACACTTTCTTATGATGCGTCACATTCATTCGAGCAGACACAGGGCGCTTTGATGCGGTTGTGAGTGAAAAGGTGGATATGATGTTATATGATCAGAAGATTATGCTGTTGTGTATACTCTGTGGAGTTTTGAAGTAAGTTTGGACAAGCAGAAATAGTTAACCTTGTGTAAACTGATGTGAACATTTAGCTTTATGCTACACTAAAATGTTATTTCTAGCCCTTTCTACTAGACAGCAATGAGATTAAATGGAGAGCAAATTTAGACTTTTGCTGAAGTCTCCTGTTTCACAGATGTTTCTCCTGAGAAAATCTTATGTACTGAATCTCTTATATAGAGTTTCAAAAGAGATCTCAACAATGTCTAAGACTGGGGGCCTGGGTAGCTCAGCGAGTAAAGACGCTGACTACCACTCCTGGAGTTGCGAGTTCAAATCCAGGGCATGCTGAGTGACTCCAGCCAGGTCTCCTAAGCAACCAAATTGGCCCAGTTACTAGGGAGGGTAGAGTCACATGGGGTAACCTCCTCATGGTCACTATAATGTGGTTCACTCTTGGTGGGGAGAAATTGGGGAGAAAAAGGGGAGAAGAAAAAAAGAAAAAAGAAACAATGTCTAAGATTTGCCAAGACACCAAATTCTGCAGTCAAAAGTCAGAGATTTAAATATGAATTTAAACATTTCTCATCAAATTCTTTTTACAAATATATTTTTCAATCAATAAAATCTACATTAGATGATATTTTTTTTCTCTCTAGTAAGATCTATAAAATGTCAATAATTGTTTTTACATTTTTTAACTTTACAGGTTTTTATTTCACTTATTACATTTTTATAGTCAAAACAAGTGCAAAAAATGTGCCAGTGCTGAAGAAGTAATCCAAAGTATTTAGAATACGTTACTGATTTTGAGTAATCTAACGGAATACATTCCAAATTACATTTTACAGCATGTATTGTGTAATCGGTTGTGGAGTACATTTTAAAAGTCATTTTTAATCAAGTTTAATCGCGTAATTTTTTCTACTTAATCGTAATTAATCACAGATTTTGAAAGTGCTGAAATTTGATTCTAAAAAATATTATTTTCCTGTCAAAATGCATTTATTTCCTTCTTAGGAAAGAAAACAAAACAATATGTAACTATATAATGCTTTATTAATATTTTTCAAACAAAGCCTTCCACAATATAAAGATAGAAATGCACTAAAATAGTACCAATTCAAGTAGCATTAAACGTTTCCCAAAGTCTAAGAGGGAGTTTGACTAATTGAAATAACTAGCCCCCACATTGGTTGGATATTTATTGCAAAGGGCAATAAATCCCTTAAGCTCTCAATCCTTCACAATATTAATCAGCTGGCAGACTGTGGCTATCCACTTTGTTACAGCAATCACGAAGCCGTGTTCATAATTCGCATCAGAGCGTCAACACCGGTGTCAAGCATCACTTTGAACTCCACATGAAAAGCACTTGCAGACAAAATTGTCTCATTCTGCGTTTTGATGATAGTTAAGACTTGCCATGCTTCTGTGGTAATGCTGGAAAAACTGTTGATTTCTGTCACAAGTTTTATCTAGGCTTGTTTTGTACAACAAATTGTGTTAAGAGCTCTTTTCCCCATCACTTTATCACTGACACTGAATCACAGCTGTGTGTATTTGTGGTGTGTGCATCAGTGTAATGACTCCAGGCGGACACGTCGCAAAGGTTCCGTCCTTCCAACCAGTGCTTATGGTGGTTTATGCTGTATTATTGGTAAATGCGTAATCACGATTAAAAAAATTTACTTTTTTTAAAAACTTTTTTAATTAATCACGTGCATTAACGCATTAATTTTGACAGCTCTAATAAATATCTAAAGATTTAAAGGGAGAAAATATTCATACATTTAAAGCTAGTGGCAACACATCATGTGCATTTGAGATGTCTCTTCTTTCAAATGAAAAATGGCGAATGCTTCCTTGTCGTAAAAACCCTAGTGTTGCATTTGAAATGACACTACCCTATGAAGATATACTGGATGGTTAAGTGCATACTGTATATATAGTACATCATTTGATGTTCTGGCAAAATACATGGTGTTCTGTCTTGTTGTTGTATTGTTTGTGCACTGGAAGCTTCTGTCACCAAGAAAAATTCCTTGTATGTGGAAGCATACTTGGCAATAAAGCTGATTCTGATTCTGATTCTACAAGCAGGCAGCACTGTAGTGAAGGGATGTTGGGGTTGTCTGTCAAGCAGAGGCAAGAATCGCTAGGTCGTGACATCACATCCTGCCTCCGCTGGTGACCATTGAGATGGTAATCGCACAGGCAGCATGGGAGATCCACGGGAGAATCCCCTTGTTGCATGTTTGTGTGGGCTTATAACACACACACATACAGGTTTATGATAAACAAATGTTCCAATGAGGATTTGTTTCATCAAACAAAATTAATCTGACATGTTGAGAATCACTGATAGTCGCAGAAGGAATGATCTGGCTCTAAAGGATCACATGGCTAATATTTCAACAGTGTTGAAAAGTTTGTGACTACACTACTGGTCAAAAGTTTTGAAACACTTGACTGAAATGTTTCTCACGATCTTAAAAATCTTTTGATCTGAAGGCGTATGCTTAAAATGTTTGAAATTAGTTTTGTAGACAAAAATGTAATTGTGCCACCATAATAATTTATTTCATTATAAAACTCAAATTTAATTAAAAAAAAAAAGTTTTTGAAATTGATGACTTGGACCAAATTTTAAAGAAAAGCAGCCAATAAGTGCCCAACATAGATGGGAACTCCTTCAATACTGTTTAAAAAGAATCCCAGGGTGATACCTCAAGAAGTTGGTTGAGAAAATGTCAAGAGTACATGTCTGCAAATTCTAGGTAAAGGGTGACTACTTTGAAGATGCTAAAATATAACACAGGTTTGATTTATTTTGGATTTTGTTTAGTCACAACATAATTCCAATAAGTTCCATTTATGTTATTCCATAGTTTTGATGACTTTACTATTATTCTAAAATGTGAAAAACATTATAATAAAGAATGAGTAAGTGTTTCAAAACTTTTGACCGGTAGTGTACATTGTAAATCTATGATTCATATTATAGATTAATAGCTGAAACATTATTTTGCAGTGCAACTTTCACTCAGTTTGTTATGCTGATAATATAATTTGCAATGAAAAATATTGTCTTAAATTAGAAAAAATCCAAATGGAATGTTCACTAGTGGTCTCAGACTTTTGGACACCAATGTACCTTCTGGAGACCAATTTGAGCACTACCATCGTTTTCTCAAGTTCTTCATCTCCTGATTGTGGATTGTGGTTATATAAGCCCTTGACCTTTTAGGAGTATAATTACCGCCATCCAATGTTCTGCCACAACAACTGTCATGTCACTTTGCCGATCAGCTCTCGTATTGTTTTATTCCTGCAGAAATCAGCTTGCTAACCCCGAAGCCTGTCAGAAAAATCAGCGTCCTGATGTTGTGTCCCCCACAATCTGACAGGGCAATACAATTATTCAGGCTTCTGGAGAACACAGAGAAATTCATTTTGTACAGAGAAAAAATAAATAAATGTTTCTTATGTAATCTAATTGTACTCAGGCTGCCTGAAAGAAACATAGGCTAATCACTTTGTTGCTTTCATGTTACTATGACACAACAGGAGAGAGGGAATTTGCATGCAAGGAACGCGTTTAAACGAGATCAAACTGTCTTGAACTAATTTACCAGCTTGTGTTAAGTTTACTATCTCCTTGAGACATCTCCAAAGCCCTTTATGAAACCCACACTCACACCAAAATATAAATATAATATACAACTCGTAATAATTTGTGGCAAAATCATTCAAAAAGGACAAAACTTTTATCTCCATAGAGATCAAGAATCAGAATTTCAATCAATCCAATACAGGCATCATATTTTAGCTAGTGTTCTTTCAAATTTTCCTTGATATTGTGACATAAAAGAGGTAATTCTACTGTTAAAACATACTGTAAATTTCAGTACTCAAAACTTAATCCCCAATGCAATAAAAGCATTTATTGAAACCAAGCTGCAAAAACGCCTCATTCTCCATTTCTGCGACTTCCCTACATCACTAGGGGGCTCACTATTTCATGGCCACCTCTACAGCAACAACATCAACACCTACTTTTGCATCATCTCACCCCTGGCCCAGCCCACTGGCACTCAGTTTGCAAACAAAGAGAGAGAGCAGGACAGACAGGCCTAGTGTGACCTACTAACAATACCTAAACACCAAAGGGGACCCATCTGGACTTCTTAAAATTATTTTTGTATGTAAATATGCACTAGACAGACGTCTTTGACTATTGTCATGTATCTCGTACCGCTTTTTTAAAAAGAGACCTCATTCTGTTTCATTCTGCTGAGCTACGTCTTGCTGTTTTGAGTGTAAACGCTCTGGATGTGTTCTTGCAGCCATCTGAGATTTTTTTAATAGTTGGTGTATGTAAACATGCACTAGATGGACGTTTTTGACCGTTTTAATGCATTTCCGGTGACTTGCGTTTCAGTGCAGGATTATACTGTATGTGTGTGTGTCTCATGTGGATAACCAGTTTCATTCATGAATGTTTCAATTGTCATGACTGTTTGATAGTTTATGGTGCCACTGTGCTTGAGTGAACAGTTTAATATATTCGGATGCAATTTGTTGGATGTGCGTTATGTGTAAACCCTGAAATTGTGTTTTTTAATGTTGTGGAGCTGGTTCATTCTCTTCCAATTGAGTTTCAAATAAGGCTGTATTCGAGGGCTGCACGATGTAAGCCAATAAAAAAAAAAAAATTCTATTAAAATCATGGTAAGGTTTAGGGTTTGGGTAAGGCTTAGACTTACATTGTTTGTTGGCTCGTTTATTTCTCTCTATGGGAGTAAAAGCCATATGTTTTTGAACAAGCCAACTTGTATTATTTCTTGCAATTTCGCCATCTCGTACTCTTATTCCGACTTGTTACAAGACCGTATTGAAAGGTAGAGTCATTTCTGTGCCACAGAACAGAATTACAAAAATTATGACTGTTTTCAAGCAGGTTTCCCAAACACTCCCCTCATCTTCCAATAGTCAAATGTACAGAAAGCCCCGCCCCAAACTCACACCATTGGCTGAGCCAATGTTGCATTGTTGGACTGGTTAGGATACTCAAACAAAAAATATTTGCAATGTTTTCATAGTTCCACACTTTCAGGATGAATCAACCTTCGAATGGCTTATTTATAGTTGTCTCTGCATATTAAGCTGAGACAGAAGAAAGTACTAAAATTAACACTGAAACATTAAAAAGATCACATCACCTTAACAAAGTTAGCTTTCTCAAACTAAATCTGTATTATATGCTAATGCAGAATTATAAAAGCGCACAAAAGCACTGACAGCAGCTCCAACCCAGTCTCATGAAAATTCGTACACAATTTCCGAGTTGGCTATTTCATATGATCTTGCACGATTTTGTTCGCATAAACTCGTACGACTTCATCACGTGCAAATTCCCGGATGTCTAATGCGGAAGCGCGAGTTCCGCGCATGAGGAGTTAAGGACATGCTTATTAATATTATGCCCTTACCCAAACCCCTTTTCTAAACTTAACCAATCAGTAGAGTGTGTAAACATGATAGGAAGCTGTTGTGTGTGACAGAAGCAAGTAATTGTCACGTATTAGATGGAAACGATGTCCAGTGACGTCACTGGCTGTAGTGAAAGTCGTAGGTATTCAAACGAGTGCAGTCGCACGATATCATACAAATTAGCCAAATTTAGAAAAGTCGTACGAACCCTGACGATTTCGTTGTGAGAGTGTGTTGGCAGCTCGCTCGAACAGAAAAAAAATCTGAGCATGTCACAGAAACACAGCCGCCCACACACCTGCCCAGCTGTTCTTACCAATAGTGAAGCTGAAGCCATCAATGCTGAAAGTGGCACTTCGGCATTTTTTAAATCCTTGTTTTTTGGAGCTGAGCTCTGACATTTTCAACTCTTCTGCCAACTTGTCCGTTTGCCAGGGAGGAGTCTCTAGTAACAGACTCCTCAGGTGGGAAAGCGTGCTCTGAGCAGAGACGTCAAAGATCAGAGAGGATCATTAGCAAAGGAAGTCACAGGGTTGACATCTCCAGCAGGGATCAGATCCCATTTGTAAAAATTCCTCTTGAGCTCTTCATACAGGTCTGTTTGTCTCTCGCATACTCTGTCGACTGCCTGTCTTACACTGTACAGAGAATAAACACAGATGGGAGATGTCTCTCTCTCTCTCCCTCCCTCGTTCTCCTCCTCCCGTTAACACTGTGACCCTTCCCACTGCTAAACTGTTCTTGATTATAGGCTCTCTCTCTTTCTCTCATTCACTGCCACACTCACTCGCCCATTTGCTTAAGCGGTAAGCATATGTATTCACTGATCGGAGTAAGTATACACATTGATGTTTATTCTTGGATATATTTTCACTAGTGGCTTTAAACCTGTGCAGTTACTGTGCATGTGGGCGAGTGGGTTTACAAGCATTGTCGAACGGGTGTATGGTATTGTGTGCTTTTGTGACACAGCAACTTTTTCACAATGTTTAAACAAAATACTCCATCAGAAACACTGCACAGATGAAGTTAAAACAAGGATATAGACTAGAGGGTCATAGTGTAAGAAATAAAAACAAACAGACTTTCACACAGGTCACAGAACTTACAAATTATATTTCTGTTCTTGATTTCCAAACTTACTGCCATAAAAAACAACTGTTATCTACAATTTTACTACATGTGAAAGTGTGTTTTCTGATCAGTTACAAAAATGCACCAAAGTAACCTCAGTTCCAAACAAAATATCAATATCTAGTATCAGAGGGGGCCTGGGTAGCTCAGTGGTAAAAGATGCTGGCTACCACCCCTGGGGTTCACTAGTTCACTAGTTTGAATCCCAGGGTGTGCTGAGTGACTCCAGCCAGGTCTCCTAAGCAACCAAATTTGCCCGGATGCTAGGGAGGGTAGAGTCACATGGGGTAACCTCCTCATGGTCGCCATAATGTGGTTCGTTCTCGGTGGGGCGCGTGGGGAGTTGAGAGTGGATGCTGCGGTGGATGGCGTGAAGCCTCCACACGCGCTATGTCTCCGTGGCAATGCGCTCAACAAGCTATGTGCAAATTATAATATAATAATAACTAGTCTAACTATATGCTGTAAGAGGCCATTCAGACTGTGAATGTGTTCTTGTGCTAAAAAAAAAAAAATGCTAGATGCAGCGCAAAGAATATAACAGAGTGCAGGTTTCAGAGGCCAAATTCACACTAATATGTTTTTATTTGAGATCACATCGATTGTGCTATGTTCACGCCTCTTATCCACACTAAAACTATGTTTTCCTCCACCGAAAACAGAGCGTTCTGAAAACACTATAACCGCAAACTTTGTAAAACAATAATGCTAGAAAACTGAAAACAGACATTTCAAACAAAAATGAATTGGTTCGGATGTGGTCTGAGACATATTATTAAAAGTTGACGTTCTTTTTAACCTGACACAGTGTCTAGAAAATGTGGCACTCCTGCGAGAGACACTGAAAAAAATTACACGTGGCGCAATGGTCAAAGAAGTCTGTATACATAGAAAAATAATTGAAAAACAGCGCAGATGGACTAAAACGCATTAAAAATTACTTTTGTTGGTGTAACCTTATGTGGTCATAAGGTTAAATAATATTTTGGACTTAAATAAAACCAGTTAATTTTGATCTTACC
The DNA here is from genome assembly GCF_019703515.2 of Myxocyprinus asiaticus. Classification (NCBI taxonomy): domain Eukaryota; kingdom Metazoa; phylum Chordata; class Actinopteri; order Cypriniformes; family Catostomidae; genus Myxocyprinus; species Myxocyprinus asiaticus. The sequence goes on from NC_059384.1 coordinate 7,634,747, forward strand.
ACATGAATCAGATATTTAGGTTACCTGACAAAACACTTTTACACTGTGATACCATTCAGTAGACATTAGAAAACAACCTCATTTGATCCAGTTGCACACATTTATCAGTTAGAATCTGCTTTGTGCTAATTCTTCCTTTGACAGAGCTATTTTAAACAGGACTGTGAGTTCATTTTAATGATGTAAGCATTCACGGGTGTTATGTTACAACCCTGTGGCACTTGAATTCATGCACCTTGTGATCTGGAAACTGCATGTATACACAAACTAAAGCATAAGCCATTCTGTCCCACTATTTAAAGTTCTGTTGAATCATATTCTCGAGAGATATTTTACGTTCATTAATACATCTGATGTTTGGGGATCTATCATTAACTCTGTAGCTTTTGGTACTCTAGATCTGATTGGACAATACTGCAGTGCTGTAGTGGCATTTTGATTATTACTGATGTCATCAGAAAATAATATTATCTCCCTTCACTCTAACTCTCCTAAAGTTTTGTTTAATACCATTAACAAATTACTTAATCCAACTACAGCCTGCCTAAATCCCTCCACAGAGACCTGTGAAATGTTTTAGAATTTTTTTGGTTTATAAAATCAATGGAATTATGTCTAGTTTTACTCCTACAATTCATGATCCTGTGGTGGCTACTATTAGTGATAAGATCTTTGATCAGTTTGAACCAGTTTCTCTCTTGGATGTGAAAGACATTAGTGTTCACCTGAGGCCTTCGTCTTGCCCCTGGGATGCTGTTCCCTCATTCCTGCTTGGTGAGATAGTAGAAATTATTAGCCCAAGTATTAGGTCTATTATTAATAGCGGTTTTCTGTTGGGACAGTCCCTCTATGCTTTAAGCAAGCGATTGTTCAGCCTCTTCTTAAGAAGCCTAGCTTAGACCCTCTGGATCTGATAAACTATCAGCTGATTTCTAAGCTAACCTGTTTATAAACATTTTTGAAGAAGGTAGTTCTTGCTCAGTTGACTTCTGTTGTAGCTAAGAATAATGTTTTGGGTCAATTTCATTCTGGCTTTAGGGCTGGCCACAGTACTGAGTCAGCACTGCTAAGGGTTGCCAGTGACCTTTTACTTATTGGTGATTCGGGTAATCATGCTGCTTTAATTTTATTGGACCTCAGTGCAGCAATTGACACAATAGACTATGAGATTTCCAAGGTACAGTCTTAAAGTGGTTTTCGTCCTATCTTGAGGGCAGACCATTCTCCGTGAGGGTTGGAGATTTTTCTTCTTCCTCAGCACCCATTATTGTGGAAACTCCCAGGGATCTATTTTGGGGCCTATCTTATTTTCTTTGTATATGCTCCCCATTGGTTTGATTTTTTAAAAAGATTGTATTTTTTTTTTTACCATTTTTACACTGAAGACACAGATTTACCTCACTCTGAAACCTGGAGACAGTAGTTCTTTTAAATCACTTTTGTTACATCTGGAAGAGGTTAAAAGTTGGATGGCACTAAACTGTCTCCAGCTAAATGATAAGAAGACAGAAATCATCATTTTTGGTCCTAGTGGATTTGCTGGGGAAATAATAAATGGCTTAGGTCCACGAGCTTCTAATTTACATACACAAGTTAAACATTTGGGTGTAGTTTTTGATTCAGCCCTTAAATTTGATAAGCAGATAAAGGCTGTTGTGAAAAGCTGCTTTTATCAACTACAGCCTGCCTAAATCCCTCCGCAGAGACCTGTGAAATGTTTTAGAATTTTTTTGTTCATAAAATCAATGGAATTATGTCTATTTTTTCTCCTACAATTCATGATCCTGTGGTGGCTACTATTAGTGACAAGATCTTTGATCAGTTTGAACCAGCTTCTCTCTCAGATGTGAAAGACATTAGTGTTCACCTGAGGCCTTCGTCTTGCCCCTGGGATGTTGTTCCCTCATTCCTGCTTGGTGAGATAGTAGAAATTATTAGTCCAAGTATTAGGTCTATTATTAATAGTAGTCTTTCTGTTGGGACAGTCCCTCTATGCTTTGAGCAAGCGATTGTTCAGCCTCTTCTTAAGAAGCCTAGCTTAGACCCTGTGGATCTGACAAACTATCCACTGATTTCTAAGCTACCCTGTTCATCAGAATTTTTGAAGATGGTAGTTTTTGCTCAGTTGACTTCTGTTGTAGCTAAGAATAATGTTTTGGATCAATTTAAATCTGGCTTTAGGGCTGGCCACAGTACTGAGTCAGCACTGCTAAGGGTTGCCAATGACCTTTTACTTATTGGTGATTCGGGTAATCATGCTGCTTTAATTTTATTGGACCTCAGTGTAGCATTTGACACAATAGACTATGAGATTTCCAAGGTACAGTCTTAAAGTGGTTTTCGTCCTATCTTGAGGGCAGACCATTCTCCGTGAGGGTTGGAGATTTTTCTTCTTCCTCAGCACCCATTATTGAGGAAACTCCCAGGGATCTATTTTGGGGCCTATCTTATTTTCTTTGTGTATGCTCCCCATTGGTTTGATTTTTTAAAAATATGTTTTGTTTTTTTTTACCATTTTTATGCTGATGACACACAGATTTACCTCTCTCTGAAACCTGGAGACAGTAGTTCTTTTAAATCACTTTTGTTACATCTGGAAGAGGTTAAAAGTTGGATGGCACTAAAGTGTCTCCAGCTAAATGATAAGAAGACAGAAATCATAATTTTTGGTCCTAGTGGATGTGGTGGGGAAATAATAAATGGCTTAGGTCCATGGGCTTCTAATTTACATACACAGGTTAAACATTTGGGTGTAGTTTTTGATTCAGCCCTTAAATTTGATAAGCAGATAAAAGCTGTTGTGAAAAGCTGCTTTTATAAATTTTTTATCAAGCCATTGCCAAAATGAAACCGATTCTTTCAGTTAATAACCTTGAAAGGCTTATACATGCTTTTATTCCTCCCACCTGGACTACTGTAATGCCCTCTATTTGGGGACTAGTCAGGCATCTATGTCACAGTTGCAGTTAGTCCAGAATGCGGCGGCCAGAATGCTCACAAATACCAAGAAGAGGGACCATATTTCACCTGTTTTGGCTTTGTTACATTGGTTAGGTATACATTGGCAATACAGGATTCAATATAAGGTCCTGCTACATATGTTTTTATTGATTTTATGTTTTTTTTTTTTTTTATGGATCTTGTTACTCTTCAATACTCATGCAGATTGCTAAGATCAGCTAACCAACTTCTTCTTACGATTCCTCGGTTGCACTTAAAGCTAAAAGGCGAACGTGCCTTTTCTATTGCTGGTCCGAGGTTGTGGAATGGTCTTCCGTTTGATATTAGATCCTCCTCTACTATTTCCATTTTTAAAGCTTGTTTAAATACCTATCCATTTTCTCATATGCTTTCAATACTTGATGGACTCTGTGTGTAGTGATATTATGTTGTTTTATTTGTTTAATGTATATTGTTTTATTTGATTTTTTCACTGTGTGAAGTGATTTTAATGTTTGCATTTTGATTATTGTTTTACCTCTAATTTTGGTCTACATTGTAGTTTTAAAGGGCTTTATAAATAAATGAGACTTGAGAAAAGAGGAGAACTGGGCATAACATACACTCATTAACCTGCTTATGTTGCACACTCCTTTCTCCCCTTACAAAAAAGAAATGTACTGTGGTAACCATAGTTCTCACCAAAATAACATAGTTACAAAGGTTATTTACTACAATAAAACAGTTGTAACTTTGTATTCCCCAAAGTCAACATGAAACAGCATTCATAACCCATTTATGTCCATACTATGATGAATTCCGGAATGAAGCTGAACGTTGAACAAGAAATGTTTTTGCCATTTGATTTTATCCATCAAGAAATTATTGGATCTTGAAAAGTGGGCGTTCCATACCAGAATGGGGCAAGTTTGCAGTGGATCGTGGAGTATTACTTCCCTACTGAAACACCCTAGCACGCACCTTTGAAGAGACTTTATGTCAAGTTCTACCTCAAGAGCATCTTAGTACAGCCTATGTAACGTCAACTGAAATAATGTTTAAGTATTAGGTTTTAAAGTATTAATAACTGTTATTTTGGTGCAAACCACAATAAAAAATGTATTAATGTCTCTATTCACAATGTGTTACACCAGACATAATCTATTCACTTGAGGGCTGGGACCCAATTTGGTGGGGGTGGTTGCTGGGGGGCTTGTCACTTGGCAACCACGAAAATATGTTTCCTTTATATTTGAGTCTTATTGCTGTGATCTGTTTTCACTAAGGTCCTGTATGGTGTCAGCAGGTGTTGAATCTAAATCAGATGAGTGCATTTAAGTGAAAATAAATGTTGTCTGGGTTTATGTTCTTTCAAAGAAGAGATGAAGGGGCTATGTCATGTGTCTAGCTCATGGAGACAATTAAACTGTGATATCTGTCTGATCCTATAGAGCTCTGTGGGGATGGCTGCCCATTCACACTGTATTACAACATTAGCACATACATAGCACAACTCACCAACATGGCTACAACGTGATCTACCACAGTTATTCGCAAGCAGGGAACTTATCCAGAGGGTACTTAAGAGATTGTGATTTTGCTTTGTAAAAAAAACATTTAAAAAATCAACAGAAAAAATAATAGGTTAAAATAACAAATGGTGAATAATCTAATAAATATTTCAGTTAATTTTTAAGGAAAGACAACAATTATCTGTGTAATGTGTGCAAGTTTTATACATTTGTGTGAATAACAATCAAGATAGTGTATACATTTGCAATTAAGAGATATAAAGTTCTATTTGTGAGATATACATGTGCAGGTATGTGAATAAATATACAATGCAGATCTAAAGAAATTAAGATATAAAGATTACAAGAAATAAAGTTGCAATTATGAGATATAAAGTCACAATTACAATAAATGTTGCAATGAGAAATAGTCAGTTTCAAGAAATAAAGTCGCATTTGTGAGAAATAAAGATAAAAATGATAAGAAATTAAGATGCAATTTTGACATATACAAGAAATAATTTTGCAATTAAGAGAAATAAAGTTGCAGTTACAGTAAGATAGTGAGATACAGTAGAGCAACTGTGAGATATAAGTCACAGTTACAAGAAATAATGTTGTAATGACGAGAAATAGTCACAGTTTTAAGAAATAAAGTCGCATTTGTGAGAAAAAGAGAAAAAGATAAAGATTTTAAGAATTGTGTTGCAATTAAGAGAAATAAAGTTGCAGTTACAAAAAATAGTCACAATTGTGAGAGTCACAATTACAAGAAATAATGTTGCAATTCCAAGAAATACAGTAGCAATTTCAAGAAATAGTTGCATTTGTGAGAAATAAAGATAAAACTATAAAAGGTTATAAGAAATAAAAGGTAATAAATAAATATACATAAATAAAAACATAAATTTGCAATTACAAGAAATAAAGTTGCAGTTTTGAGATATACAAGAAATAATGTTGCAATTAAGAGAAATAAAGTTGCCAGTTACAGTAAGATAGTGAGATACAGTAGAGCAATTGTGAGATATAAAGTCACAGTTTCAAGAAATAAAGTAGCATTTGTGAAAAAAGATAAAAAGTTAAAGATTCTAAGAAATAAAGTTGCAATTGTGAGATATACAAAAAATTATGTTGTAATTACGAGAAATAGTCGCATTTTCAAGAAATAGTCGCATTTGTGAGAAATAAAGATAAAACGATAAAGATTATAAGAAATAAGTTGCAATTGTGAAATATACATTTGCAATTACAAAAAATTATGTTGTAATTAAGAGAAATAAAGTTGCAGTTACAAAAAATGACGCAATTTTGAGATTGTCAGAATTGCAAGAAATGATGTTGCAATTACAAGAAAAAGTCGCAGTTTCAAGAAATAGTCGCATTCATGAGAAAATAAATATAAAATGATAAAGATTATAAGAAATATCCACAATTATGAGATATAAATTAGCAATTACAAGAAATAATTTTGTAATTAAGAGAAATAGTCGCATTTTCAAGAAAAAGTCGCATTTTCAAGAAAAAGTCGCATTTATGAGAAATAAAGATAAAAAGATAAAGATTATAAGAAATAAAAGTTGCAATTGTGACATATAAATTTGCAATTACAAAAAAAAAAAAATTTATTAAGAGAAATAAAGTTGCAGTTACAAGAAATAAAGTCTCAGTTGTGAGGTTTATTCACAATTACAAGAAATAATGTTGCAATAACGAGAAATAAAGTTGCACTAACAAGAAATAGTCACATTTGTTAAAAATAAAGATATAAAAATGACAAAAAATTAAATAATGATTACCTTTTTATTTATTTTTTATTTTATTTTATTTTTTTACTGAGGGGAAACAGGCTTTCCACCCAGAGAACTAGTTGTTTTTTTTAAGTGACTTGTCACTTTAATAATATTAATGATAATGCTATCAATTATATCTAGTAAAATATGAGTTAATAGGAACACATTTCTGGTTTTATTGTCGATAAAGGGGTATGTGAGCCTTACTGATGGTACTTTGGGTGTAAATAATAGAAACTCTGGAAACACTGATCTACAGTACCAAACACACAAGCCGAGTAAGAGTGGACCCTTCCCAGATCACCAGCTGTGTTTTTTGAGCACCTGTTCTGAGCACCCACCCGCAGAGATAGCAGAGACCAAAGTACAGCATCATTACCCAGAAACACCTGCTCTAAAGCCCTACTGAGATTAAAATCCGATAGTGATGATTCGACATGTCTCTCTCTCTCTCTCTCTCTCTCTCTCTCTCTCTCTCTCTCTCTTTCTTTCTGCCAAACACACCTCTGACATCAGCACCTGACGTCTTTATTTACACCCCAGTACTATTTATAGATTTACACAAATATATGTGTCTTAACACCTGTGACGATTTATTCACACCTTTAATGTCCAAGAGTCACGCAAATAGAGAAATAACAGGATGAAATCTATTGCAGAATTAAAGAATTAAAGCCAAAAATGAAAATTATAATATCTTTAACTCACCCTCAAGTTGTTCCAAACTTGTATCGTACGACTTTCTTTCATCTGTGCAACATAAAAGACGTTTAGCAGCATAGATTTGTGCACTATATTTCAAGTCTTCTGAAGCCATGTGATTGCTTTGTGTGAGGAACAAAGCGAAATTGCAATTCCGTGAAAATCTTACAGCAGCTCATAAATCTAATTTCTGTTTTTATACATTCAAATATAGTGCATCATCAAGTCGCATCGCACCAGGTTTGATGACTCAATGATTTTTAAATGCCCTTGGTTTTCATGCATGTTGTAACAGATTATGATGCAGCAAATTTGAATATGCGAAAGTGTAAATGAGATTTGACAGCTTCGTTGGCGGAGAGGATTTTCAGGGAATAACGACTTACATTTCTGTCTGTTCCTTATACAAAGCTGTTGTATGGCTTCAGAAGATTTGGAAAATAGAAAATTTTAATGTCTTTTAATACTTTTGGCACTTTTTGTAATTTTAGATCTCCATTTACTTTCGTTGTATGGACAAGAGCAGCATGAACATTTGTCAAAACATCCCCTTGTGTTCAACAGAAGACAGAAACACATACAACAAGTTTGAAAAGCATGAGTGTGAGTACAAGCTAAAACAGAATGAAAATTTTTGTGTCAGTTATTCCTTTTTAAAGTCAGATAAAACCTGAACATTTAATTTCAGGTTTAATATGGCGAACTCTCTATAAACCATTACTATTAAGGCAAACAATCATTATAACACAACAGATGGCTACCTCACACCTCTATTCGGAAAGTGGTGGTGTTTTTATTTTATTTAATTTTTTGGGTTGTTCGGCCCCGTTCGGTGGCCAGCCCACAGGGAAAAGTCCCGGTTCTCCACATGGCCAGTCCACCCCTGCTGCTGCATTATCAGGATCAGTTCAAGGACACCAATTCAGTCAAACAATGCAACTAGTGAAATAAAAATGTAGGTCAGCCTACACTGACACTCTGAAAGAATGGCAGAGGGAAAGGGAGAAAACTCAAGGACGTTTAAAGCAGAACGAAGCTGGTTAAGTTCTCCATCCCTGAGTGGGTGTAGCAGGATAAAAGCTTAGTTTATCTGATTCTGAAAAGACCATAGTCCACAAAACTCCACACAGGACTCTCAGCTCGCAGGTTTCCATGACAACCAAACACGGCCACTCACAAGTTAAAAACAGTGCCTTTTGAGGTTTCACAACATGTTCGATGTATCAATACTCAGTGTATTTACTGCTGTGTGGTTGGTAAAATGTGTTTGGAGAGGTAATTTTGTTGCAGATAAACCGCTGTAAAACCCCTTCTTCATCTCGGCCGGAGGGACAGGCTTTATCGCACCCTTCCGTAGAAGGGTAGCGATCTCCGCACGCAAGGTAGCGGCGTTCTCGCTCTTCACCGAGGTGAAGCGGACGCCGCTGAACCTGGGCGAGCGCCTGCCGAACTGAATCACGTAGCCGAGTTAGACGGTCCGGGCCAACCATCACGACGGGTTGAAAACCACGAGCCACTTGTCCAAACTCAGGGTGAGGGGGACCAAGGGGACAATCACGTCGGACGTACCTTCCTGCAGAGGGCTCCACGCCGGGACCGGGCCACGGGGGCGGGCTGCAGCGGAGCCTGTGCTGTTGCTGCAGGAGGACGCCCTTGGCGACGAGCAGACGGGGTGTGGGGTCTTGAGCCGTGCCGGGGCAGTGCAATTCCATGAAAATCTTACAGCAGCTCACAAATCTAATTTCTGTTTTTATACATTCAAATATAGTGCATCATCAAGTCGCATCGCACCAGGTTTGATGACTCAATGATTTTTAAATGCCCTTGGTTTTCATGCATGTTGTAACAGATTATGATGCAGCAAATTTGAATATGCGAAAGTGTAAATGAGATTTGACAGCTGTGTGGGGTCTTGAGCCGTGCCGGGGCAGGATGTGTTGAATAGCCTCCGTCTGATGCTTCACCGCTGAGAACAGTCGAACAGGCCAACCTGGGAAATGGGGGCGTCAAGTGCCTTGTCAGCCTCTCTCATCTCGACCAGTTTGAGCCAAAGGTGGCACTCCTGGACCACCAGGGTGGACATTGCCTGCCCGAGAGATGGAGTGGAGGGTTCCACTCTAGCCCGACACTCGCGGCTTCCCAGGAAAGCATGTCCGTCATCTCCGCATCGGCCTGAGAGTGGGCGACCACACCCAAAGGAGGAAGCCCAGCCAAAGCCTCCGCGTCAGACTGGACGAGCCCGCTCTCTGATGCTGCGCTTGATAACTCATTGTCTTCCCGGGCCCCGAATAAGAGGTCGAACTCACCCTGAGACGAGCCGGCGGTCTCATCTGAGAGCCCGACCGGGGCAAGCGAGCGTGCTGAGCAATGGGAGGTCTGTGGGGGGTTACCCAGCGGAGGTGCTCCCAAGTCCCCAAATCGCCCCCAGTGCTAACCAATGCGGCCTCATACCCGTAGGTAGAAGGACCGAGGCGGGGAGCCACTGGGGTGACTTGCTTTCTTAGGAAGGCAAGCTGCAACCGCAACGTTGCCATGGTCATGTTCTCGCAATGAGGACAAGACCCATCCATGATGGCCGTCAGAAGTGGAGAGATAATGACCGCAACCAGGAATAACACACAAACGGAAAGGCATCTTTAAAAAGATGTTCCGTGTGTGCCACTCTTTTATGAAAATATACTCTTTTAGAATATACTCTTTGTTTTGCTCTGCCAAAGCGCCCAGGGGCGTTCTCTGCACTCCACGGGCGCAGAGGGGGAGAAGCCGCTGAAATGTGCCGTGAATCCAGCAGTTTGAGGTGAATGGAAGGGAGAATTGAATTCAGTGCACTGAATGCAACCGTTCGGCTCCGAAGAGAAAATCTGAATGAGTACCATATGCATACCATACCAATTCCCATTGTTTGGGGCTCCCAAGAGTGACCCCTAGTGTCACTACGTCGACACAACGTCGAGTGAGTGACAGATAGGGAACTCTGCATCATTTAGCACAAAATCTTCTATACTGAATAATGGAAATTACTTTAAATCTAAACACATGTTAGACAAACAATATCAACCTAGGCTAAATGTTGTCCCAACTAGCTTAACACATTTGTATAAACAAACTATTTATTACTGAACAACGATGCTATCTGCAAGATCCCAGCATGGACATTAAATATATTTTTATGGTTAGTGTTAGTGTAATAGGTATATTATTTGCTGTTTGCAGACTTTATCTGTGCTGTTTTTGTTGTTGTTGTTGTTTTTCACTGGTAGTTAATAGTTGTTTTATGATGTTCAGAGCTCATGTTTTTACTTCATGATGTTTGTCACCATTACTGAGGTGTCTGTGTCAAGTGTTGAGGTCTATGCGCATCCCTCACTAATTATCACATACTGTGTCTGCTTTGCAATTTGCTAATGCCTCTAAAGGTAAGGATTGTACTTTGCATAAAGTGTACAAATTAAGTGCAAGAGTGTTTAAAAAAACAAGTGAAATGAATTGTTATTTGAACGAAAAAGGTAAAGTCTACATTACTCAAATCAAACGGTTTTTCAAATGTTTTACCTCAATCCAACTTTTTTACAACAGAAAAATTTACTTTTTTAGGGCAACGAGTATCAGTGAACTTGTACAGGCTTACAGTGATGTGTAAAAGTTCAATAATTGTGTTTTTTTTTACCTGTATTGATCCAAAATCATAGGTGAAAATTGTTATTTCGACCCACCCCCCTTCTACAAAATAATGGATTACTCAGTAGACTAGGTTGAATATGTTGGCTTTCATCATCATGTAGTATGTATTTCTTTCATTAGTAAAGAAATGATCAAAAAAAAATTTTTGAGCCGGGACCCTCTGGTTGATTTGACACGGAATGACCCTTTCAATAGCTCTATACTCTTCCTGTATTTCAATAATAACCTAATTTGTTTCTATTTTTATTTCTCCTAGTGAATTTCATGAGAAACGTAGTTGACAAAGTTGATAAGAAACATAACTACAACGGTCTCTGAGCAATACAAATTTGTACTGTTTGGTTCCTATTATAACTTATCTAGAGTCTAAAGTCCTTGTGATTGTGTTTTCAGATTATCACTCTTGAGGTACCAGCATGTCACAGCTGTCTGAACTTTGAATGGCTGTGTAAATCACCTTCAAGTACAGTACAAATGTCACATGTAAAGCAATCCGCTAATTTCATTTTAAGATCACAAAAAGGAGCTTGAAGGAGCTTCTATCATTAAGTGTTATTCTCCATCGGCTTCACTCTGGTTACCTGCTCATCCAAGTGAGAGCAGAAAACACATGTAAGAAACTCCATCACTCCTCAACAGCCCTGTTAACCAATCCACTTTTGCTTCTAACATGCTTGGCTGCGCTCATGGTGTTAAACTTTCTCTCAAACAGATGAGGTTAAGGTTAATGCTCGAGTTTAAAATCAATAAAACCTACATCTCTTCCCCATATTTTAAACATAAACCAAACTGATAGTGTCATATAAAGCAAATGCAAGATAAAAAACTTAGACCTTATTCACAGTAGTGCTACCTTAAAAAAAGTTTTTTTTTTTTTATTTTCTCCCATTTTCTCCCCAGTTTGGAATGCCCAATTCCCAATGTGCTCCAAGTCCTCGTGGTGGTGTAGTGACTCGCCTCATTCCAGGTGGCAAAGGACGAATCTCAGTTGCCTCCGCCTCTGAGACCGTCAATCTTCGCATCTTATCACGTGGCTTGTTGAGCGCGTTACCGCGGAGACGTAGCGCGTGTGGAGGCTTCACGCTATTCTCCGCGGCGTCCACGCACAACTCACCGAGAGCAAGAACCACATTACAGCGACCATGAGGAGGTTACCCCATGTGACTCTATCCTCCCTAGCAACCAGGCCAATTTGGTTGCTTTGGAGACCTGGCTGGAGTCAGCTACCTTTAATTTTTGATGGCATTGTCATCTGTGAGAGTTAGATTTACAGTCTTTTCAATATGTTGTCTAGTTGTTTAAAGTGTTTTGATCGTTCTGCTGATGAAACATTGAAAAAAAAACAAACACACATTTCCAAGAAATTTCAGTAGAAAACACAAGCTGTGGAAAACAAGATGTGATAGAAGCTTTACAAAGCTTTATACACAGCATCCCACTGAAGAGACTTAGCCTAAGTCTATCCCTTACAGCCTATAGTTTTCATTTAGATCAGAAATCAATACTGGTTACTGGTTCAGATTCTAATGTACATGTTCCTGGAATCAATTAGACAGAAGACCAGAAAACAGATGTGATGGTGATGGTAAACCTGTCTCATTTGCTGACTACCACCACTAGAGTCGTGAGTTCAAATCCAGGGTGTGCTGAGTGACTCCAGCCACTAAGCAAACAAATTGGCCCAGTTATTAGGGAGGGTAGAGTCACATAGGATAACCTCCTTGTGGTCGCGATGAGTGGTTCTCGCTCTCAGTGGGGCACGTGGTAAGTTGTGCGTGGATTGCGGAGAGTAGCATGAGCCTCCACATGCTGTGAGTCTCCGCAGTGTCATGCACAGCGAGCCATGTGATAAGATGCGTGGATTGACTGTCTCAGAAGTGGAGGCAACTGAGACTTGTCCTCCGCCACCTGGATTGAGGTGAGTAACCGCTCTACCACGAGGACCAAGTAAGTAGTGGGAATTGGGCATTCCAAATTGGGGAGAAAAGGGGATAAAAAAAAAATAATAATAATAAAACAAAAAACAGAACACCCCAATGTATGGTATTAAAAATAACATGAAACATAACTATTCCCATAAAATATAATGAAATATGATGGGTTATGCAGGGAATTGTGGGAACGCCCGATTATTGTTTTTTACTGTAATTTTAACAATAATTTACTGTAAAAAGTACATGTACACTCTTGTTAAACATAATGTACATTTTTACCATTAATTATACAGGAAAATCATACTTTTTCATCTAAACAATTTAATTTTTACATTTTATTGTAAAAACTACTGTATTGTCTTAATATATATAAAAAATTACTGTATATTTTACAGTTAATATTCACTAATCAATTAACATTTTATTTCTGTAGCATTTTTACAGTCTTTTACCGTTAAAATTACAGAAATGTTTTATGTGCCGTGTGCAAATGATTGAATTTGCTTTGAAAGTGTCTCCTTAGTTAAACCTAGCTATTATACGTTTTCATTTCCAATACAGTATCAAAATTATTCCTCTAATATTGTTTCTAAGCTGGGTAAATCATGACTGCTTTGGGCTCCTTTAACCCTCCTTCCTTCCCACTAATTTGACCTATGACCTTGGCCAGAGGCAAAGTTGACTGTAATAGACCCATGACAACAGCCTTTTTTTCTTGTTATCTGGCTACCACTATAGCAGTCATGTTAGTTTCGAGCACAGTGTTACTTTATGTTCATACTGACCACAGGCTTTAGCAGAGGAGTCAAGTCTCCATCTCTGTACCTAAATGCTCTGATCTATCAAACTGTAAGGTCAAAGTTTGCATGAATTAGCCAAGGCACATTAGGACCCATCTGGGCACAAACTCTCTCAAGGTTCACTCTGTGCCAGTTAAAGTCTAACAGAAAATATAAATATATGTTCTGTGAGGAGCATAATAGCAGAATCAAAAACATCAAATGGTAAACATTCTTTATAGTGTTAAATGGACATGATTCTAACAAATTCTGCTTTAACACTTTAAAGGGAAAACTATAAGCTGTTGTATAAGAGGTTAATGAAATTCTCACGTGAAAATGTTTTACGTGAGGCCGGGACAATGCACAGTCATTATTCCAGTGCAATCATACAGGCCTCTAAATTCAGCTTTGCGGTCAATACACAGTACAATAATTCTGACAGCGGAATGCTATGACTGACCAATCAAAATCAAGTATTCCAAGATGGTGTAATAAAATAAAAAGTTGAATAACTGTCTGACAGTAGCAATGTTCAGCCACATGGTGGCTCTTAAGCATTCTAAGCAGTGAATTTTGGGACTTTCAGCATGCAAACTTTAGTTTTTAGCATAGTAACTAAACATAACAAAACAAAAATCTGTATATCAAGTAAAGCTATTGAACACATTAAAAATGTATTGTGTGCTTTTTATTATTGTGGACTTTTATTGCTGTATTGTGTACTTTGTGTAAACATTTTTGTTTTGTTTTAAGCAACAACACAACAACAACAAAAAACTCAAATTTCAGTCTGATTTATGCTTAAAATAAGAAGACAAATGCCAAAGGGGTTAAAAAAAAATTATTTAAGATATATTTTAGATATATAAACATTGAAACCACCTGCCTAATATTGTGTAGGTCCCCCAGTGCATAAAATCATGCAGATATGGGTCAGGAGCTTCAGTTAATGTTCACATCAACCATCAGAATGGGGAAAAAATTTGATCTCCAGTGATTTCGACCGTCGCATGATTGTTGGTGCCAGATGGGCTGGTTTGAGTATTTCTGTAACTGCTGATCTCCTGGGATTTTCACACACAACAGTCTCTAGAATTTACTCCGAATGGTGCCAAAAACAAACAAAAAAATCATCAAGTGAGCTGCAGTTCTGCGGACGGAAATACCTTGTTGATGAGAGATGTCAACGGAGAATGGCCAGACTGGTTCGAGCTGACAGAAAGGCTACAGTAACTCAGATAACCACTCTGTACAACTGCAGTGAGCACAATAACATCTCGGAATACACAACACGTCAAACCTTGAGGCGGATAGGCTGCAACAGCAGAAGACCACGTCAGGCACTTTATTAGGACCATAGTGCTCCTAATAAAGTGCTCAGTGAGTGTATATATACTGTTGGCTGAGAATCAGACCAGGTCTTAGTATGTGAAGGCTCCAAACAGAACGAATCAAAAGTTGCACCGAAACTAATATTTATGAGTTGGTTCATACAGATTCATCTGAACATTTTGTGGTTGTCAGGCAGGAAAAACAGCCTAACATTCACTGATTGACCGAAACAGTTCCGAACACACTTTGTCCTCTCCCCCTCTCTCTCTCCTTCTTTCTTTATCTCTCTCACTTCTGCCATATCCCTGCTGATGGGATAGATTGCCCTTCACAGTGTTTTTGGAGGAGGTAATGAAATCTGCAATGGAACAGCAGAGCTGCGTAACATTTTAGATGCCTGAGGTATGTCCCTGCAGCTGTTAGACCTGTAATTACTGAATCAGAACACTCCATTCAGGCACTGCATTCTGGAGTTTGTTAAACATGGTTTAAGGGCTGAATCTTCCATTGCAAGGTTCATGTTGACTGTAATTAAATTGACAAGATATGTGCAGCTACTAAACATATTTTTGATACATTGAGAATTATATATTTGTAAGGAGGTAAAAAATAAAGATAAATATAGAATTATAATTTCTAATCAGTGTCCTGTTATCTGTTCAACAGGCTCTTCCATCTCCATCTAATCATCACTTTTGCATTTGGACCCTATTAGATTGCATAAGGGTTGTAAATTTCTACTAATCATGACACTCAGTGTGATCATGATTGTAATCAAGCCCAGATCATTTCCAACAGTCCTCCACTTAATCAAATATTGTAAAAAGAGAACACTAGAAAACAGCAGTTTGTGCTCAGTTGTAGTTCTTTTTTTTTTCATCTAATCAAGATGCATAATCTTCATGTTAGGGTTCTCAGACAGAATAGCTCAAATTAACTTAAATATCAGCCACACAAAGGGAAGCTCAAAGTGAAAGAGCTTGTCCTGAATATAAAGATTTGAACTGCTGTTAGGCCTGTAACTTCATCTACTGTAAGTGACCCCAAAAAATATTTTGACACTAAAGCCACGGTTTAAAATGTAAGAATTCCATTGCATTAGACAATAAAAGATAACAACAAGTGGCATTTAGTTTGAAGATAGCATAAGCACACTTTCCAAGCAAAATCTTTTACAAAAAAATCATCCCAAAAATGAAAATTCTCTCATCATTTACTCAACTCCATCCCAGATGTGTATGACTTTCTTTCATCTACAGACAAAGATTTTTGTAAGAATATCTCAGCTCTGTAGGTTTATACAATGCCAGTGAATGGTGTCCAAAACTTTAAAGCTCCAAAAAAAACACATAAAGGCAGCATAACAGTAAACCAAAAAACTCCAGTGGTTTAATCCATGTCTTCTGAAGCGATCTAATCTATTTTGGGTGAGCAAGACCAAAACATAACTCATTTTTCACTGTACGTCTTGCTATTGCAGTCTCTAGACACAATCATGATTTCAAGCTTTGATTAAACTTCCTAGTGCTTGATGCAGGTGCAGAGCACTAGAAGGCACTAGGAAGTGTAATTGAGCTTGAATTCATAATTGCCAAGGATATGGCTGATGACAACTGGAAGCTTATGGATTACTTCAAAGCTGCCTTTATGTGCTTTTTGGAGCTTCAAAGTTCAAATTCACTTTCATTGTATGGACCTACAAAGCTGAGATATTCTTCTTTGTTGGTGTTCTGTAGAAGAAAGAAAGTCATACACATCTGGGATTGCATGAGGGTGAGTAAATCATGAGAGAATTCTTTTAAGATCCATCTCACAATCTATTATGTGTGCTAACACTGTTGGCATACTACATTTGACATACTATTTAAATGATATAAGTTATTACATAAGTTATACACATACCATTATAAAATACATTTGCTTACCGTGTTCAATGTGACTAGTTGAGACTGTTTCTGAGAGTACATTTGTCAATTCGTGGTTCAATACCAGACACAGCTAGTCATAATTATCCTAAACTGCCAATAAATGTAAGTGGTAGCCTACTTGTTTTCTGAGGTATGAAAAACGTGGCTTAGCACTGATTGGCAGGTTTTGGTTTGTCGACTCTTTATGGCGGGAAAAGTCAACCGGCTTGACTTTTAGAACGTCGAGTGTTTGGTTTGTCTCACAGGTTTTAACCGCCATTTCTAAGCACCTGGGTGTCAGGACATGCAACTGTGGACATGGTTCGTTATTTAGCATAATACACGTGAATCCCCATTTTATGCACTGTTCCTCATACTTCCATATTTATTCGCTTCACTTGCGTTTAAACGCTAGTGTTTCGTTCATGAACGAATCAGTGTTTTTGAACCAATCATTTAAGTGAACAAATCATTCTCGTTCACTTCCATTGGTAACGTGTAACGAATCAGTTGAATCACTGACTCACTCATTAAACATTTATCTCCCATGCAGATGGAGCTAATTATCATAATAAATCAAAGATAGCTACTGTATGTACATCTGTTACAGTATTTTATGTTAATTTGTACGTTCATTATGTCTTGTTAAATGTTCATTGTATTTTATATTGTATACATTTTATTATTATTATTACCATCACTGGCACCTTTCTTTTTATTTTTATCGTTAGGCTGTTACCGTTATTATTATTATTTTCTCTTTTTCTTTTCCATTATTTGTTGTGTGTATTGATGCTTTGGCAATTTTGTATGTAAACACAGTCATGTTATGAAATTAATTAGAATTTGAAGATAAAAAATTGTAGCTACAGAAATGGTTTCTGGTCACTGAATGAATCTGATCGAATCTCTGTTTGAACGGATTGAAGTGACCCGAGTCAGTGAAAATGAATCAAAATCCCCGTAATCCCACGCACCTCAAATGAGGTTAAAAAAAAACTTACAATATTGGTATATTTTGGTGGTTAGCATAGTTACACAAAATACTATCGTCACTATCGGTAGCCACACCATGGTTAATATTCATAAGACAATCACAATGTTTCTTTGTTGTTTCATTGACCATGCAATCATTGGCAATCAAGACTCATTTTCTGCTTTTACAGTTTCACTTACTGCAACCAGCCACTTTACAGTACATGGTAAATCTATTTGAAACATACACCAAACGTCCACTAGAGGGCAGACGAGGGAAAAATCTGGATTAGAATTTATCGTCAATTTGTGTTTACATGCACTCTTGTAATCTGACTAATGACTGCATTTTGAAAAACAGTTTATTAAGTGAATTAAAGCATGAAGTGTTAACATTTTTATCACATCATTCCTGTCAGAATATCAGAAGTCTGCATTTTCCCAGACTCTGACTGGATCAGTGATTTAGTCCATATAAACAACACAGTCAGTCAGTTGAACTAGAGATTATTTAGCAGAGATGGGCTACTTCTATTTAAATGAATGGGAGAAATTGGAACACTCAACCAAGGAGCTCTGAGCGCCCAACAGTCAACAA
The DNA here is from genome assembly GCF_019703515.2 of Myxocyprinus asiaticus. Classification (NCBI taxonomy): domain Eukaryota; kingdom Metazoa; phylum Chordata; class Actinopteri; order Cypriniformes; family Catostomidae; genus Myxocyprinus; species Myxocyprinus asiaticus. The sequence continues at coordinate 7,652,902 of NC_059384.1, forward strand.
ATGTAGAAAGGATGTCCCGCTTTAGAGTTAAAAAAGACAGTCACCTTTTAAATATAGACATCACCTGTCAGTCAACTCTGTACGTGCATGCACATTAGCTATACAAGCTGGGAATATTGTGTTCTTTTTGCATAATACGAGGTAAAGATGTGTAACAGGAGCCAGCTGGTACGTAACGGCTGTACGGTATGTGTAAACCTCACTCCCCCGGCCTCAAGAGGCGCACTAGCGACTGACGCTAGCGGCTGTCACCTTTAGCCTCCTCGTTAGCACGCCCACCTCCCATGCCGGCTGACGCCGGTTCAAATCCCATTCGGAGTGGGTCGAGCAGCATCGGTTACAGTGGTGCCGTGACCCGGATGGGAGTGAGGTTTAGGGGTGAGTGTAACAGGAGCCAGCTGGTACGTGATGGTTGTAAGGTATGTGTAAATCTCACTCCCCTAGCCTCAAGTGGCACACTAGCAACTGACACTAGAGGCTGTAGCCTTTAGCCTCCCCTTTAGCTCGCCCGCCTCCCATGCCAGCCGATGCCGGTTAGAATCCGGGTCGAGCTGGACTGGTTACAGAAGCACAATTTATGATACCAGTATTGTCAGATTTTATTGCTGATTTGAAATATGTCCTTTGATCGTAATCTTGAACAACCATCTTTGAGATTTTGGTCTTTCTCAAGTAGATAGGAGCTGCACTGGCATGACTGAAAACAGCCTCCCGAGAGCGTTCCAAAGATGGCTGACAGTGGACTGACTTGCTAGAAAGACTTTGATTGAACTGAATGAAAAAGATTTTTAAAATCAACCCAAAAATTGTGTAAGGTTGACGTTTATTAAAAATGTTAAACTTTATCATTAAGATTTAATCCCCAAAACATGTCTGATAGATTATGAACTGAAGCATTATACTTTTTAGACCATTTTCTTGGATTTGGTCCCAGTTTCCATCATTAAATGAGGTTTTGTGCAAAGTTGCGTCAAGCTTTGGGTTTAATGTTGGCCTCAACAGGAGATTTGTTCTAATATCTTAATGCTGCCACAATACTAATGCCAATATACCAAATCCCTCCTTAGACTGGCACTATTTTCTGGTCTTTGCCCTTTCCCTCCACCCTAAGTGAGCCTGATTGTGTCCTACAATTTACCATTAATTAAACAATAGAAATGTGTACTTGTGCTGTATACTTTCAAGGATAAATCCTGGTAATCCGTTTAATTTTATGACGTGGAAGGGTTTGTGCAAAAACATGTTTTTTTTTTTTTTATTTTGTCAGAAAAGCATGTCAGGAAAAGGTTAATGTCACAACAAGGAGAGAAATCTGAATCAACTTTGCTAATATTGTAGCACCTTTAAGAGATATTACTTGTGATTTTCCCTATTTGTGTGTCACTTCCAATAAAAGCGTTTGCTAAATGAATAAATGCGAATGTGATCAAAATAGCTGAAATACCATGCTGAGTGTGAGATAATGGTGCGGGTAAGCAGTGATCTATAAAGGACAATGAAAAAAAATCTCATTCATTTTGAAAAGGTTTATTGAACTAGTGGAAATGTGTTGACATTTTGGTCATCTGGTGCAAGAGACACAAGTTCATCAAGGTTTTGGTCAACTGCAATAATTATATAAAACAGATACAATTCTGGGACACTTTTCTGTAGCAGTACTTTACTGTGGCAGTATTGCTGTGGTCTTCAACAGTGTAAACTACAGACATTGTGGTAAACATAAACTGGGATAAAGCTGGTTAACTCAGTGTCGTCTTAACTACAGTGTCTTCTCAGCTCTAATACTGATCTATCAATAGTCCTCTCTAGTGTGGCAATGCAAAAAAAAGGCACTTTAAAGCTGTTTTTCTTTCTTGTTTTTTTTTTTTTTTTAACCCACACAACAAAAAGAAAGTTCTTCTTCTAGTTCAGTGCCACCTTCTTCAGCTCTCCAGTGCCCCTACTGGTCACAGGTTCATATGCAGTTCATTCCAGATCATCCTGATTTTGGGTGGACTCATTAATTATCTGCAATAGATAGAGAGGCCAAAATGTGTCATCATTTTCATATAAAAATCAACAAACTCATAATTTTCTCTTATTGTTTATGTAACTCACATGTCCATCTCTTGTCTCGATGGTCTTTATCACCACTTTCTTAGACAGGTTGTCAATCAAAGGTCTGGTTTCCTTCATGGACTCTGCAGGCAGAATATATAATTTACTGTACATAGTCATTTCATTAGAAAAATGCGAGTTAGTTTTGATACAAGCCTATAAGACAAGACTCTAGCGGTAATTGCATCTTTTAAACTGATTCATGGCCGCCTAGTCCAAGATCTGCACTATGTATTATTTATTCATCACACAGAGCTCAGCCCTTTCTCGACTATCGCACTTAAAAGGAGCAATTCCTTTCATCTCAATTTGCCCCAAAATCGTGTTTATAAGGATATTGTTGAAATCGAAGAGTTTGTACCTCGTTGGGTGAATGATGTGATGTTGGGAAAAGGTGTGGTGATCCTATATAAGAGAAAGAGATCATAATTTGTGGCAGTTGTCAGAGATGCATGTGAAAATAAAAATAAATAATAATTTAAACTCTAAAATAATATTAAAAATAATAATATTTTTACTCAAATATGAAAGGAAATATAAGAATCCTATAAACAAATGAAGGTATATCTATAAAAGAATTAATATAATAAATAACAAGATAAATAAATATATAAATATAATAACAAGATAAATAAATATAATAACAAGATAAATAAAATATAATAAATAACAAGATAGATAGATAGATAGACAGATAGATAGATAGACAGATCCTTAAAAGTGAAAATTCACCTGCTTTCTTCTCCCTCCAGCAGCTTCCTGTAGGTGGCGATCTCAATATCCAAGGCCATCTTAACATTCAGCAGATCCTGGTATTCACGTAGATGATGCGCCATCTCATCCTTCATGTTACGCATGTCGTCCTCTAGACGCACAATGTTGTCCTGGTAACCAGATGCTTCGATGGAAAAGTTATCCTCCATCTCTCTCATCTGACGTTCCAGGGACTCATTCTGAAATGATCAGTTTGGATCCAATAATTTTTTTTTGTAATGCAAGGAGCCGTAGTATAAAGCAGTTGCTCTCAACTGATGGGTGATGACCCAAAAATTATTCCTTATTTAAAATCTGGGTTGGGAGGGTTACTTTTGAAATGTATTCCACTACAGATTACAGAATACATGTTGTAAAATGTAATTTGAAATGTATTTCGTTTGATTACTCAAGGTCAGTAATGTATTCTAAATACTTTGGATTACTTCTTCAGCACTGGTAGATTTTTTCACTTGTTTTGACTATAAAAACTCTGCCAGAACAGTAAGACAAAATACACATGTTCAAAATACATTCTCTGAAAAACCTAAATATCTTATGCAGTGTTGTTTCTAAAACAAGATAAATCAAATTGATCTTGTTTTAAGGATTTTTAGATATTTATACAGGAAAACAATAAAACAATTATTATCAAGTATAAGATTTTTGCCCTAATATCAAAGGTCTTACTAGAAAAAAGAATTTATGATCCAACATGAATTTTCTTGATAAAAACATATGATCGTGCCTGGTAACGTGCATGTAAAATGGCTAGAAATAGCATTTTAGCTTAGCGTAAAGCTGACAATTTACACAAGGTTTATTTCTATTTCTGCTGCTCCAAACTTACTTCAAACTTACTTCTCTGTCTGCTCGTATGAATGTAACACATCATAAGAAAGTGTTTCACCGCTGTTATAAGTCGCTTTGAATCGCATCATTTATATGTATAAATGTTTTCCATCTGAAAGGACTAAATATTAAATGAAACAAATGACAATAAAATGCAAAGTAAGCTCTTCAGTAATCAAAATACTTTTTGAATGTAACTGTATTCTAAATATCAATGATTTAAATTGTAACTGTAGTGGAATACAGTTACTTATGTTTTGTATTTGAAATACGTAATCCCGTTACATGTATTCCGTTACTCCCCAAACCTGCTTATTTACTACCTCAGCCATTACACTTGCGATGCAAAGGACCGGGATACGAGTCCTGAACAACATGTCAGTTGACAAGTGAGCTGAAAGTGTCAAAGAAGCACTACAATTTGATGTGGTTGCTTCACCATTTGCAATTTTCATCTCATATTTGCTTTTTATTACACTATCAGTTGGGTTTAGGTTTAAGATTTAGGGTAGGGGGGTAGGTTTTGCTGATTTAAAACTCTATAGAGCATTAACCTTAAAAAACATATCTGTTTGGGAGAAAAATGTACTCGCTTTTAGCGCCACTCATTGGACATTTTATCTCGGAACTGCCACGATACGTGAAAGGAACCACGTAATTTAATTTAGCAAAAATGTCGCCACAGTCACGTAATTTTCTGATTATTTTTACTGCAGACAATTCATACAGAACAGTGTAAACGCTCACAAAAACATTATCTTCCTCTCTGTTTTGCCTGCACTCGACTAGGAGACGGATGACGTCAGCTCCACTGGCATGTGTTCTCTCCTATTGGTTGTTCCTGCCAAAAGTTGCTCCTCATTTGCATAAAGTTAAACTTTTCTAAACTTTGTGGTGTCGTTCACCACGCCCACATCTATTCGCCAGAGGTCGCTGTTGCTCGTGTCGCCAGCTCTCATTGAAAATTAATGAGATGAGGTCGCTTTGTCGCTGCATGTGTGTACGGGGCTTCATTGTCTCTCTTGAGACAGGTCGCTCAAAACAAACAGAGGAATTTTTACAGCGCCACAGAGACAGTGTTTACGGTTTTCAAGAAAATGAACCTATGAATGGCTTATTTATAGTTGTCTCGGCATTTTAAGCTGGGATAGGAGAAAGTATTTAAGTAACACTGAAAAAGTTACATAAAATATGGGTCCTGAAGTGAAACCAGTTGAGAACTACCCATATTAAGCATTTAAAAAAATACTAACATTGTATTCTTCAGTACTCACCGTTCCTTTGAGAGCTTCTAAGTCACAGGTGAGCGACTGAAGCTGACGGCGGTAGTCATTGGCTTCCTGCTTGGCCAGACGAATCGCATCGTTGTTACGGGCAGCAGCTTCTGACAGGTCAGCAAACTACAGGAAGAGGGGGAAACCGAGATAAAAGGCCGTACTATTGCACAATAAACTGTTCTTAGACAGATTAAAAACTCTGTGCTCCATCTGCCTCTTTGGCTTTTATTTCCTTCAATCCTCAATGACACTGATGACTGTGCTGGTTTCATGTTTGAAGATGTAAGGTAATAGATCTATTGATCTATTAAGATGATCAATACAGAGAAGCAGATGGTCTCTAAATATAAAGATGCCATAAAGTCACCATCTGCTGTGTCTTAAGAAGCTGATCTTGAATTGAGCCTGTCTCACTTAATCCTTAAAAATCTCACTCTGTCTTACTAGATCACCACGGCTTCTCTTCTCATGTCATTTGATACTCACATCAGTTCAAAGTGATACAAACTATTTAATTTAATTCTCTACCATGATTTCCTAGAGGAACATGTTTTCGTTCAGAATTTATTGTAATCTCATTGTTTTCTGAGATTTGCTATATTAATATACACTCACTGAGCACTTTATTTGGAACACTATGCTCCTAATAAAGTGCCTGAAGTGGTCTTCTGCTGTTGTATCCCATCCGCCTCAAGGTTCAACGTGTTGTCCGTTCTGAGATGCTATTCTGCTCACCACAATTGTACAGAATGGCTATCTGCGGTACCGTGGCCTTTCTGTCAGCTCGAACCAGTATGGCCATTCTCCGTTGACCTCTCTCATCAACAAGGTGTTTCCGTCCGCAGAACTGCCGCTCACTGGTGGTTTTTGGCACCATACTGAGTAAATTCTAGAGACTGTTGTGCATGAAAATCCCAGGAGATTAGCAGTTACAGAAATACTCATACCAGCACCATCAATCATGCCACAGTTGAAGAGTCACTGAGATCACATTTTTTCCTTATTCTGATGGTTGATGTGAACATTAACTGAAGATCCTGACCCGTATCTGCATGATTTTATGCAGTGCACTGCTGCCACATGATTGGCTGCTTAGATAATCGCATGAATAAGTAGGTGTACAGGTGTTTATAATAAAGTGCTAAGTGAGTGTATATTAACTAATATTGAGATATTAAAGAGAACTCAATTGTGATTTTTATTTCTTACAAATGTGATGAAAATATTTATGTAACCAAACAAAGGAAAGTTCAATCATAAGGTGATCAATAAGTCACAAAGTTGAAAGACAGACCTTGGATTTGTACCATTCTTCGGACTCTTGGACGTTCCTGGCGGCCAGAGTCTCGTATTGCTGGCGAACGTCCTTTAGGGCAGCGGTGAGATCAGGTTTGGCCACTTCCATATCAATCTGCACATGTTGTTCCTGGATCTGGATCTGCAGTTCCGCAAGTTCCTGCAGAGAGATGATGGGAAAAGTACTGAAAATTTACAAAAGCGCAAAAGCACAGAAGCTGTTTTGCAATTAAAAAAAGAACCTGATTCTGAAATGCAGACAAAACTAGGCCTTGAATCTTAATAAAACAAGGCCCTGTACCTTTCTCTTGGTATTACTACCTTTTTCTATGGCCTATTTAACCACTGTGTTGGGTCACACAATGTTCACAATCCACTGATCTTAACAAGCCTGTGGGCAGATGGGTTGAAATGTTCTGTACCTCATCATGAAGTTTCTTCAAGAAAGCAATCTCCTCTTGCAAGGACTCCACTTTTCTCTCCAAGTCCAGACGAGCAAGGGAGGCATTATCAACATCCTGTGGGCAAAATACATAAAACAGAGTCAAATTTCAGCTTTCTTCAGTTTGTGAACTTTGGAGAATGCTCCCCTTAAAGTCTTGTTTACTTTCTTTTAGCAAATGTTCACTTACAAAAATCAAGAGTTCATGGCAAATTTTCAGCAAACTTGCCACAAATTCACCACTGTTAATTTTCACATGCAAATGAGCTTTGCGGCAAACTTGCGGCAAATTGTCCATTGTTGCAAAAGGTTTGCCAGAGGTTCACCACTACCGGCAAAGAGCTACAAAATTCTAGCAAACTTTTGCGCCGAATCAAAAGCTCATTTGCATGTGAAAATAACGAACTGCAAATATGCTGAAAATTTACGGCAAGTTTATAGCTAGTTTAGATTTTTTTGATTTTATAGCTAGTTTAGATTATAGCTAGTTTAGAGTTTTTTTTTATGTTTTTTATGTTATTAAATAAATTATACAACAATTATTTCCATTTTCATGCAATATTAAGCCTGTCCACCTTGGGTAGTTATTTTTAATGGCTAATTAGAAGTGTCTGTTTCTAATTCCTGATCATGTAAATACCATCAGTCAATACAGCATTACGATATCCATTTACCATAGAGCATAAAACGTAACTTTTTGATTTAAATATGGGAAGTACGCACTAAATATATGCTTGCAAACCATAGGGATTGCAATATGAAATGCTAGCTTAGCAAGCTAATTGATTGGCATACAAATTGAAAACACAAAGAAAAATGTTTAAATTGACCGTTTGTTGCTTTGGTTATATCATGCAATTTGTTATATAAAGTATAGCTTACATGACATCAATTGATGCAGTTTCATGATTAAGACTACATAAATCTTAAAGACATTGTACGTTTTTCTTCGATCAGGCATCGTGTAGAATACTCAAAACTTTGGGTTCCTAGTGGGACAGGATTTCATTGGGGGACTCAATATTGCATGAAACCAGCCCACTAATTTTAATGGACAATCTGAGTTCCTTCCAAGACTGTTGATATTTCATATCCATCTTTTTTTGTGAACGCAAATGTGTTCCACGATCAATAACCTAAGACTGTTTTTGTTTTCCAGCCTCTAGGATGCATGGCATATACGTATTTTTTTATTTTTTCTCCCCAATTTGGAATGCCCAATTCCCAATGCACTCGTGTCCTCGTGGTGGCGTATCAATCCAGGACAAATCTCATTTGCCTCTGCATCTGAGATCGTCAACCCGCGCATCTTATCACGTGGCTTGTTGAGTGCATTACCGCGAAGATATAGCGCATGTGGAGGCTTCACGCCATCCACCGCGGCATCCACACTCAACTCACCATGCGCCCCGCTAAGAGCGAACCACTTTATAGCGACCACGAGGAGGTTACCCCATGCGACTCCCTATCCCTCCCTAGCAACTGCGTCAATTTAGTTGCTTAGGAGACCTGGCTGGAGTCACTCAGCACACCCTGGGATTCGAACTCGCGAAGTCCAGGGGTGGTAGTCAGCGTCTTTACTCACTGAGCTACCTAGGCCCCCGCATATATGTATTTTTAAAGTTTAATGTGATGTTTAGAGTATTAAATTGACAAAAATTGGCAAATAAAAAAATGTGTGGCTAAACACTGCCGATAAAAAGAGTCGCGATTACAGTGTTTTGACAGTGCCTCACCCGAGTGGGTACATGACATGAAGCGATGGCCCGAAGTTAGTTACGTTGATATTATCAACTACTTTGATTTGTTACGACAGCCAACAACTGCACAAGTTGAGCCTGAACTCATTTTTACTCCATCCAACACTTAAAATAGTTTGCTTGTTTTTACATTGCTTCTTATGGAGCAGAAAACAGAAAACAGTCCAGCTGCAATCAGAATCATCTTGTCTGTGTTCGCTACATACAGTAGAATTCCAATTCTATGGTCATCAACGTTGTAACTGCACTTACAAAAAACTTGCCACAAATTTGCAGCTCGTTATTTTCACATGCAAATGAGCTTGTGATTCACTGCAAATGTTTGACAGAAGTTTTCAGCTCTTCACCGGTAGTGGTGAGCCTGCAGCAAACCTTTGATGGCAATGGACAATTTGCCGCAAGTTTGCCGCAAAGCTCATTTGCATGTGAAAATAATCAGTGGCGAATTGGCCATGAACTCTCGATTTTTGTAAGGGTGAACTGTTTTTGTTGACAGAGCAAAAAGAAACAAAATAGCTGGCCAGATTATGTCTGAAATGTCAGTTACTCAGTATAACTTCTTGTTTATAGAACTGTTGTATAAAAGCCTCCAAATCAGAACCATGCTGATATTCAGCATAACAGCACTCTTGCATGTGTGATATTGCATTATTTAAGCACCTATGACTAATATTTGTGTTTCCAGGACATCCTCTGAATCCAGCACAGTTCCTTTTCTTATTCTTCTATGCTGCTGCACTAAACAAAATCACATTACATGCAAATTCTTTGGAGACATTCCTGATTGAATTGAATAACAATAGTTTGCATGCTGCTTGGGACACAGCTGGTGGTGGCAGACACACTAACACACACACACACACACACACACACACACACACACACACACAAAATGTCCTCTTCTCTGCTGCCACAATTCACCAGTGACCCTTTGCAAGCTCTGGCCCCTCCCAATCGTACAACAGTTTGCTTTGTCATGAACACACAGGCCTGTCCCTCAGACAAAGCTCTCTGTTCTCTATGTGTCTAACCCTGATGCCAGACCGTAGGGCAGCTTGACTAGGTCTCCACTGCCCCTGATTGTGGTGAGACTCAGATGGTCACATTTAGTGACTGATCTGATCACAATTGAACTGAAACTAACTAATCACAGAGTAATGAGCTTTGGTATAAAAAGTTGAGCATTCCATTAAATGAGCTGTGGATCTAAAATGGGTCTGCAAATGGTGTTTGAATACTTTATAGGTTAGTTTATTTCTGAACACATGCATATCCAAACACACAAATACACAAACATACCTTTCTGAAACTCTGCAGGGTGTGTTCAGCATCCTCCTTCTGAAGCATCTCTTCTTGAAGTCTGAAAATTACAGATAGATATTTCAATAGAGCCACACCCTTTATAACTGTCAAACCCACTCTAACTCTCTCAACATCTCTAATTGCATCCAAGTCTCTCACCAGGACGGTAATTACACCTTCTAAACCCCTTATTGCCTTTGATATTAAACTAATTCAAATCTATTTCATTTAATTTCCTACGTCAACAAAATTAAACCAACCGTCAACAAGAGAGAAATTACCTAGTAAAGAGAAAACTCTCCCTACACAGAAGGGCTTTATCCTGAGTTACATTTGACCAGAATCAATCAAAGTCAGAGATAAACAATTACATTTTAAAATCAATTTCCTACGATTTTAAAGTATATGTCTGTAACAACATCAGACTGTCTAAAACTCCAAAGCATGCATAAAATACAGACTTTTGTTGTTTAAGTGCACCAAAGGGCGTAGATTTGGGGGGGGGGGGGGGGGGGTATTGTGAAGCGGGGGTGGGGTGGGGTGGGTTGTACTTGCTTGTCTTTATTATTGAGGGGGTGGGTGGGGGTTCGATCTACGCCCCTAAGTGCACCACATACTCTATATACTGTAATATATATAAATTTCTATTATATATATATAATACTGTGTATATATATATAGATAAAGTGTCCCAAACCTTCTATAACTACCCAACTGACCAGTTAGCTGGATTTAGCTTTTTTTTTTTTTTTCTTTTCTACAGGGATGTTAATTATTTCATTTTATTCCACTCTTCTAATCTAGTTGAGAAAAGATTATTGTCTTGCAGGATCTGTTATGGGACACTAAAGATTGCACATACTTTTCTTTTAGGCGCTCTATGTCCTCTCCCAGATTGTCCCGGTCCATTTCCACTCTTGCCTTCTCGTTGGTGAGCTGGTCCACTTGCCGTCGCAATTCTCTCATCTCATCCTCGTACAGATCCCCAACCCGGGACAAGCCTTTCCCTCTCAGCTGCTCGAGCTCCGCGATCAAGATCTTGTTCTGCTGCTCCAGGAATCTTACTTTCTCTATGTAGCTTGCGAATCTGTCATTAAGATGCTGCATCTCAGCCTTCTCATTGGTGCGGTTTGCTTTAAACTCGGTGTTCATGGCTTCAGCGAGCCCGAAATCCAAAGTATCGGTGGAGAGCCTTGGCAGGGGCGCGCTGCTGCGCACTCTTGCGCCCTTGGACATGTAGATGGATGGAGGCGCGGAAGACGCGCTGTAGGAGACTCTGGATGTTGTTGTACGCACCGGGCTGCTGTACTGGCGACTCGAATAAGTGGAGCGGGCCATCGCGGGTCGCTGCCCACCGAACATCCTTTGATAAGAAGATGAAGTTGTAGTTGTTCGGCTTGTCATGTTTGTAATCCTTTAGTTTTAATGGTATGCTGTCTCCTCGAAACCTACGCCCGTTTTCACTTTTTGTCCCAGTTTAAGCGCAAAGACACCACGCAGATTGTCCTGTCCAACCGAGACCACTGCAGAGATTCGGCCCGGATTTATAGTCCACTCCCTATGCAAATGACATAACGGTGCAGGGAGTTTAGTGACGTAGAGGGGCCGTCTGGGAGAGGAGCATGATCAATGAGAGGGTCTTAACCACAGCAAATCCGGGAAAGTCATTCAATTTATTTATTTATTTATTCAATATCAGATAGCCTTGCTTATAAGTTCATTGAGTTTCTTATATTTTATATTTATATTTAAGCTTTTTATTTTCCCTTATTTTTCCCTTTGTTTTCCCATAAATGTTTTTTAAAATAGACTTTTGCATAGTTATTAGCTATTATTTAATATGCAAAGGGATTTGATTTATTATTGTGTATCAAATGTGCTATAAACGTTCAATATTTAAACAATATTTAACTTGAATTCATTTTTTTTTTGTTATTATTTTTTATTTTCCTATTTTATTCATTATGTTTTTAATAATTCGTTAGGTATAGCCTACTGTAGACTAAGTAGAAGTTGTAGTCTATTGTTAAACAAACAAATATCGGAAATTAAGTTTTACATTAGTAGGCTATGTATGTAATGTATGTAAATTACGCCACTTTAAATAATAAATTATGCCATTTTTTTTAAACTGAGAATGTAATACTTTACCATAGTAATTAAATCCATTTACACTCATGTTTAGTCTATGACATAATGTATGTATAAGTATAGGACTATTATAGAATAGACCAGAAATTCACCACATTTTGAATTTCGAGGGCATTTTTGCTATTTTTGGTGGCATTTTGCCCCGAGCCCCCCTTAATTTCTGAACCCTTAATTGCACCTCAAAGCGTATTTTTTTGTTACCAGTTATTTATTATTATTATTATTATTATTATTAAGAAGAATCAGCGTAGTAGTAGGAGGAAATAAGCCGGAACCTTCGTTCACTGGCTTTGTTTCTTGAGGGTCATGTATTGTAGGTTGCACATGCGGCATGTCGTGTGCTGTCAAAACACCATAAACATCAGTGAAGAAGAGAAAGAATGGAGCAACTCCGTGTTCTGGAGTTATACAGCGGAATAGGAGGAATGCATTATGCTTTAAAGGGTATGCCAACTGGGTTACATTTGAGATTGGAGATAACATTTGAGTTATTATTTCTCTCTCTCTCTCTCTCTCTCTCTCTCTCTCTCTCTCTCTCTCTCTCTCTCTCTCTCTATTCTCCACTCTCTCTCTCTCTCTCTCTCTCTCTATTCTCCACTCTCTCTCTCTCTCTCTCTATTCTCCACTCTCTCTCTCTCTCTCTCTCTCTCTCTCTCTCTCACTCTCTATTCTCCACTCTCTCTCTCTCTCTCTCTCTCTCTCTATTCTCCACTCTCTCTCTCTCTCTCTCTCTCTCTCTCTCTCTATTCTCCACTCTCTCTCTCTCGCTATTCTCCTCTCTCTCTTTCTCTCTCTCTTTCTCTCTCTCTCTCTCTCTATTCTCCACTCTCTCTCTCGCTATTCTCCTCTCTCTCTCTCTCTCTCTCTCTCTCTCTCTCTCTCTCTCTCTCTCTCTGTTTTCCCTTCATAAATAAAATATGACAGGATCACAGACTGTCTGCTGATCAGACAAAAGATTTCAGACACATTTTATGATGAATGTGTATGTTTCTTTCAGAGAGCTCAGTTCCTGCTGAAGTTGTGGCTGCTGTGGACATCAACACAACAGCCAATGAAATCTACAAACACAATTTCCCCAGTACCCCTCTGTTACCTAAAACTATTGAGGTGAGTCCCTGCTTGATTTATCTGGGGTTTTCATCACATCACAGTTTATTGTGAAGAAAAAGCACTCTTTATTCTTTTTGAAAAGGTTCCATATGAATTTTAATTAGACACATTTTATCTGGATGTTTTCACATATCACTAAGTGGGTCCCATTAAAGGTTGTGGGTGGTTTTCCTTAAATCGGTTCCTTTTTTTAGGTTGATAATTGCAGACAAACATGATTTAAACATAGATACATATAAAGTTTAATCTGAAAGATAGGAATGATTATTTCCACTGATTTGCCACCCTTGCACATGACAAGCCCAGTTTATGCAAAATCGTACTGCGTTCCTAACAACATGTCTCTCTTGTTACATCTAAAAAATGCTGTTTGTATATTAGTCCTGCCAGCACATAATAACATAACAAACCCCATGACTGGGGTTTTACAAGCATATTGGAGGTAAAAGAGTAACTCAGTAGTTTTTGTGGTGTTTAAAGTTCTGTGCTTTGTCAGCATGGTAATCATGTACCTGCCACTGGCCTCGTTCCATAAAAACTTTAAACATTCTGTGTTTAATGCTTTTGAGATTCAGAGTGTGCTTATAAAAATGGTAGGACTGTATACCAGACAAGTTAATGTATTTAAAAGTATTGGATGTACTAAGAATGAATGTTTTCATGCTGAAGAGTTACTTAAGTGCAATTAACTTGGTTTCATAAGAATATTTTATTGCTCTATAACTCTATACCATTTTTAGTTACAATCATTGTTATGAGTGTGATTTATAGGAACAGCCTTTACCTTTTAAAATGCATGAGAGAGTGTTTTTGTCTTTTATAGTGTGTTAAATATCTTTATGAAAGCTGTTTTGATTTTGTGTATTTTAGGGAATGACGTTACAGGATTTCGACAAGTTGAAATTTGACATGATTTTGATGAGTCCCCCATGTCAACCATTCACCAGGTGATCAGAAATGTTTTTCTTCATTAAACATGCCTGTTATGTAAAGAAAGGCAGATAAATTGTTGGCTGAGGATATTGTATATTTCTCTATAGGATTGGTTTGCAGGGAGATGTTACAGACCCTAGAACGAAGAGCTTCCTCTACATCCTGGACCTTCTGCCAAGGTCAAACGGATAAATCTGTGATCTTCTGAAGCCACTGAGACATCAGTTCTCAAATTACATTCAAAAATTCATGCTCCCTTTCTCTTTTAAAGGAATTGTTCACCCCCCAAAAAATTCTGTCATTATTTACTCACCCTCATGTCATTCCAAACCCATATGTTGTGTTTTTTCTGGGGAACACAAATGGAGAATTTTATGAAGACTCTTTATGCTGCTCTTGCCATACAATGACATAGTGACCTCGGCTGTCAAGCTCAAAAAGAATACAAAAAACTATAAAATTATCATAAGTGTTGTTCATACATCTTGTGCAGTGTATTTCAGGTATTCTGAAGCTATACGATAGGTTTCTGTGAAGAACAGATCGAATATTAAGTCCTTATTCATTGATAATCCTGCCCTCTCCCAAAGTCCAGATTTAAAATTGCGTGTAGCATTTGGTTTTTACTCCAAGAACCAATGCCGTTGTGGTGTCAGTGACATCTTACACAAGTACCAGATCCACACTAATCTGTATAAGTTTGAAAACTCCATTTTCAGTTTCCTAACATCATTTTTCCAACAAAAAATTTCTGTAATTTTCCAAAGTATACGATTATGAAGAGCATTTTCGTAAGTCTCTGTTTTCGGTAAAGGAAAATGCCGTTCTAGTGTAGATGAGATGTGTAAATGTTGTAAAAATAATGCATTTTCAGACAAAAAGTTATTAGTGTAGATCTTGCCAAAAGAATTGGAATATAGCGGAAGAGTCGAATGGACTGTTGTATTGTTTTTTTGTTTTGTTTATTTACTTATTTATTTTGTATGGCAAGAGCTGTGTAACGAACGTTTATACTTTTGTGTTCTCCATATAGTATAACAGCATGCAGGTTTAGAACGACATGAGGGTGAGTAAATAATGACAGAATTTTCTTTTTTGGGTGAACTATCCCTTTAAAAGTACTTCCTATGAACATGCCATATTTCCTGGCAATGACATTATATTTTTGCACATCTAACATTATTAATTCATGACCAGTGAAAGGATAAGGAATTGCTTCCTCTCTCTCTCCTTCTGTTTGCCCTTTCTGAGGTCCATTGTGTTCTTCACTGGCTCTGCCAGATTCATTTTTGTAAAATAATTTTCCTCTCTTTCTTCTGCAGGCTCAACAAGCGTCCATGCTTTATTCTGCTGGAAAATGTGAAAGGCTTTGAGACCTCTGCTGCAAGGTAACCTCCGCTGGGAGGCACAGGAGCCCTTTACGCAGGGGGATCACCATGGTTACGTGGCTATGAGCCAATGGGGTCATGAGTTTGCTCTCTGTTTTGCTGTCAACATGGATTGTGTTAAAAAGAATTGTTAGCAGGGATGGTAAAGAGAGTGTAGACTCCAATCATCCCAACAGTTTGTATTAAAACTAAATTATGTCTTGTGTATTTTTAAATGTGAATTGCGAAATTTCTAAACCACTAGCACCTCCAAACACATTTCCCAAACACTCCTCACTCTGTTAATCGAGAAGCAGACTGATGTTTTTTTATGTTCAAATCTACAGGGATGCTTTAGTTAAGATGCTGAAAGAGTGTGACTACAGCTTTCAGGAGTTTCTGATTTCACCAACATCTGTAAGCATGTCTTTTTCCTTGATCAAGTGGCACTCTGGGATGCTACTATCTCTTTAAAAACCAGTTCTTCATTTTGTAAAATATCTTGTATTCCACTCTTGTTTTTATTGCCACAGCTTGGGATACCAAATTCTAGGCTCAGATATTTTCTTATTGCGAAGAGACCGCCAGAATCATTCTCGTTCCAGACTTCAACAGAGGTAGCTTTCTTTTTAGACGGTTTCTTTCTTTTTTTTATTTATTTTTTTCTCCCAATTTGGAATGCCCAATTCCCACTACTTAGTAGGTCCTCGTGGTGCCGCGGTTACTTGCCTCAATCCGGGTGATGGAGGACAAGTCTCAGTTGCCTCCGCTTCTGAGACAGTCAATCCGCGCATCTTATCACGTGGCTCATTGTGCATGACACCGCGGAGACTCATAGCACGTGGAGGCTCATGCTACTCTACGCGATCCACGCACAACTTACCACGCGCCCCGTTGAGAGCGAGAACCACTAATCGCGACCGCGAGGAGGTTACCCCATGTGACTCTACCTTCCCTAACAACCAGGCCAATTTGGTTGCTTAGGAGACCAGGCTGGATTCACTCAGCACACCCTGGATTCGAACTGTGACTCCAGGGGTGGTAGTCAGCGTCAATACTCGCTGAGCTACCCAGGCCCCATTTGTAGATGGTTTCTAAGATACAACAATACTGTTTTATGTACATTGGGTTGCACTGGTTTGAAATGACATCAAAGTTACTAAATATTGAAGATTCATGCCATTTAAAAAGAGTATTAAATAGCTGCTTTGTTGTATGAACAAGTAGAAAGGTGTTATTTCAGTTCTGCAAAGGATTTTACATTTCTTTACAGACAGTTTCTCATCTTTTTGGCAGATTATAGAGGGCTTTCCCAAATCAACCTCCAGTGTAACCTCAGATAGTTCAACTCTTCCAAACAATGAGCCTGCACCGTCTGAGTCTGAGAGAGAAAAGACGGGTACTATCATTTTTAAGCTTGAGACTAAACAAGAGTTGGAACGGAAGAGGAATCAGGATAGACAAGAGACAGTGCGGAGGCTGCAGGACTTCCTGCTGGAAGAGGAAGAGAACATGGATCAGTATCTGCTGCCCCCAAAAACCCTGCTGAGATACGCTGTACTGATGGATATAGTTCAGCCCAGCAGCAGGAGATCAGTCTGCTTTACTAAAGGGTGCGTGACTTAAAGCTTCATAACCTGATGTGCAGTTTATTACATTTTTGTACAATTTCTGCGCTGATTGTGGCGGATATGTTTTCGCAAAGGATTTAAATATTGTAAGACATGTAAAACAAAGCACTACACAATAATAGTTAGTAGAAAACATTGTTAAATTAGCTAAAATATGTAATAAACGAACATGCAAGAGTGTGAAATATTTTTAGAACTTTAGAATTCTGTGGAAATCAGATGCAAATTTTTCTGCAGAATTCGAAGAGCTGTCACAAAATTCCCACCCCTTCATTATAAATGTATTTTATGTTGTTAAAATTAAATGTAAAACATACAAATTTTTAGCTACTGTACAAATAAGAGTGTAGTACTCTCCAATCCATTTAAAGGAATAGTTCACCCAAAAATAAAACTTCTCACTTACTCATCATTTCATCCATGATATCCCAGATGTGTATGTGTAAGATTTTTAGAAAATATTTTAGATCTGTAGCTCCATACAATGCAAGTGAATTGTGGCCAGAACTTTGAAGGTTCAAAAAGCATATAAAGGCAGCATAAAAGTAATCCACACAACTCCAGTGGTTAAATCCGTAACTTCTGAAGCGATATTATAGGTGTGTGTGTGAAACAGATCAATATTTAAGTACTTTTTTATTATAAATGTCCATTTTCCCTTTCACATTTTTCTTCATTTGTTTTTGCCGATTAGCATTCTTTTTTCATTCTTTTTATTCCTCCCCTTTTCTCCCCAATTTGGAATGCCCAATTCCCAATGCGCTCTAAGTCCTCGTGGTGGCGTAGTGACTTGCCTCAATCCGGGTGAGAGAGAACGAATCTCAGTTGCGTCTGAGACCGTCAATCCGCGCATCTTATCACGTGGCTTGTTGAGCGCGTTACCGTGGAAACATAGTGCATGTGGAGGCTTCACGCTATTCTGTGCGGCATCCACGCACAACTCACCACGCGCCCCACAGAGAGCGAGAACCACATTATAGTGACCACGAGGAGGTTACCCCATGTTACTCTACCCTCCCTAGCAACCGGGCCAATTTGGTTGCTTAGGAGTCCTGGCTGGAGTCACTCAGCACACCCTGGATTCGAACGCACTACTCCAGGGGTGGTAGTCTGCATCTTTACCCGCGATTAGCATTCTTTGTGCATATCACAACCTACTGGGCAGGGAAGAACATTTATAGTAAAAAAGGACTCACCCACCTCAATCATATCGCTTCTGAAGATTTAGATTTAACCACTGGAGTCGATGTGGATTACTTTTATGCTGCCTTTGTGATTTTTGGACCTTCGAAGTTCTGGCCACCATTCACTTGCTTTGTATGGACCTACAGAGCTGAGATATTCTTCTAAAAATGTTTGTTTGTGTTCTGCAGAAGAAAGAAAGAGTCAGGTTGAGTAAATGATGAGATAATTTTCATTTTTGGGTGAACATATTTAAATAGATTCCATACAATCAGCACAAAAAAAGAAAAACAGAAACAGATTTAGTGTGGGTGTACAAGTATAGAACTCCTGTTTTGCTGATCATAATGGTTGTTTCTCTTTGTGTAGTTACGGTCATTATGTGGAGGGCACAGGTTCCGTCGTGAAGTCCTGTGTGGATGTGGAGATGGAGAGTGTGTTTAAGGGTCTGGAACTGCTTTCTGATGAAGACAAACTAAAGCAACTTCTGCAATTAAAGCTGAGATACTTCACACCCAGAGAGATTGCCAATCTCATGGGCTTCCCTGCAGAATTCAGTAAGACATACATCAGACAAATAAGACCTGTTTACACCTGGTATTAACATTCATCTGAAATGTGTCCTCTGTGACCACTTGTATTCAGATTTTGATGGGAAGGTCCCTGATTTCATGACTGCATGCATCATTTACTATGTCAGTGTGTTAATGCGTGTTTTTAAAGCACAAATAAAATGATGTCATCTGGGATGCATCATTGCGGATTAGCGTTGACACTACAAATCTGGTCAGTTGCGTTTTCGACTACCTCCGTATGTGGGTTGAGTGGTAAGATCACAAAATGTTTTGTATGTTTACACCTGTATTTTACGCTCTCCATGTTAATACCGGGTCTTATTCCAGGTGCAACGCATTTAAACACACATTCACAAATAAACTGAGTAAAAGTGCAACAATTAAATTAAATAGAAAAAATACTTTTATATTTAATGAAATAAAAACATTGCATTTAATATCAATATCAAAATATTAATTTAATTGATTTGTAGATCATTTATAATTAAACTCTAAATATAAATTAATATGAGTCAACTGGAGTTTCTGGAACTGAAGCTGTAAAGTCCAGTCTGTCATTCCACTGGATTGTGAAAACATTAATGAATAGATAACTGCCCATTATTCGCTCTAAGTTCTACAATCTTTGGATGGTATTTTCAGCCTTGATAAACCATGTCCTAGGGTGTTTAGCATTCTAAAGTCAAGAATTCAGTTGATATTTTGTAATGTCGGGAATTTTCAGAAATTTCTGCCTTTGCCTCCAAGCTGATCATTCAGTGACAGTGGCAGAAAGGTTTAAAGTTAAAAAGCTTTGGCCTCGATTATTTGTTGAGCGCAACAGACAAGACCAAGGTGAAGACAGGGAGAGAGAGAAGATTAGAGAGATCCCTGCCCATTTTTACTTTAATAATTTAACACGTGCATGCACACACAGTCACACACTTTCTGCAGTACTCGGCAGACAGACCTGCTGGCCCTGTTTCCAAAAACTAGTGAGCTGATTATGAAGAGCTCTGTTAAAAAAAAAAATAATCCATTCAAGATTGAGGACAAATAGAGAGAAATGTCATTTTGTAAATGTAATTCCTTCAATACCATTAAATGTTAATAAAATAGTATTTTCCATGATATTTGTGTGCTTTATGTATTTTAATGCTTATTAGAGTATCACTGAATAAGCCGAGCAACATGCTAATGGGAAAATCAGTTGTGATTCGAGTGATTTTTGACGCATAAAGTTGCTGCCTATGTAGAGTGTTCCAAATTAGTTTCTTGTAAGGTTCCTTAGAATGCGTGTGCAGGCAGTTGACCGTTGATTTTAAATGTGTTTTTTTTTTTGTGTGTGTGTTTCAGCCTTTCCAAAGCACATTTCTGTTAAGCAGCAGTACCGTGTGCTGGGGAACAGCCTGAATGTTCATGTGGTTTCAAATCTCATCCGTCTCATGATGTCATAATAGACATTTTGTGCTGAAAAGGATGATACCATGTTACCATGTGCAGAGAAACTCAATACAAGAGACTTTCTATTATTCTATATACAGTATACTGTGTATATTTTATATATGATTATTTCTGTCATATTTGTACATATGAATAAAGTTTGTTTTTTTCAATAGTATAATTGTTTTGTTTTTACTTCCACAAAATACAGTACAAGTTAAATGTTTAGACACAGGTTCTTGTTCTTTATTATTACTATTCTCCACATTTTCATCAAAATTATGAAATGACACAGATGGAAGTATGGGAATTATTTTGTGACTGAAAAATACAGAACAATCAAAGTTATATTTTAACTTCTTCAAAGTAGCTTTGCCTAAGATTACAGATTAATAATAATAATAATAATAATAATAATAATAATACGTTTTATTTATATAGTGCCTTTACAAAAGGAAAAACAAAAAAGAACAAGAACAACAAAAACTGATTAAAAAGATGAAAGTTTCCATGTACGCTGGCCATTTTGTGAAAAACAATAATACATAGGTAATATTTACACTGGCGACCAAAAATTTGGAATAATGTACAGATTTTGCTCTTATGGAAAGAAATTGGTACTTTTATTCCACCAAAGTGGCCTTCAGCTGATCACAATGTATAGTCAGGACATTAATAACGTGATAAATTACTATTACAATTTGAAAAAAATTACTTCAAAGAGTTCTCATCAAAACATCCTCCACGTGCAGCAGTGACAGCTTTGCAGATCCTTGGCATTCTAGCTGTCAGTTTGTCCAGATACTCAGGTGATATTTCACCCCACACTTCCTGTAGCACTTGCCATAGATGTGGCTGTCTTGTCGGGCACTTCTCACGCACCTTACAGTCTAGCTGATCCCACAAAAGCTCAATGGGGTTAAGATCCAAAACACTCTTTTCCAGTTATCTGTTGTCCACTGTCTGTGTTTCTTTGTCCACTCTAAACTTTTCTTTTTGTTTTTCTGTTTCAAAAGTGGCTTTTTCTTTGCAATTCTTCCCATAATGCTGCACCCCTGAGTCTTCTCTTTACTGTTGTACATGAAACTGGTGTTGAGCGGGTAGAATTCAATGAAGCTGTCAGCTGAGGACATGTGAGGCATCTATTTCTCAAACTAGAGACTCTGATGTACTTATCCTCTTGTTTAGTTGTACATCTGGCCTTCCACATCTCTTTCTGTCCTTGTTAGAGCCAGTTGTCCTTTGTCTTTGAAGACTGTAGTGTACACCTTTGTATGAAATCTTCAGTTTTTGGCAATTTCAAGCATTGTATAGCCTTCATTCCTCAAAACAATGATTGACTGATGAGTTTCTAGAGAAAGCTGTTTCTTTTTTGCCATTTTTGACCTAATATTGACCTTAAGACATGCCAGTTTATTGCATACTGTGGCAACTCAAAAACAAACACAAACACAATGTTAAGCCTCATTTACGAACCAAATCACTTTCAGCTGTGTTTGATATAATGGCAAGTGATTGTTCTAGTACCATATTAGCAATTTTGTCATGATTACTCAAGGATAAGGTGTTGGAGTGATGGCTGCTGGAAATGGGGCCTGTCTAGATTTTATCAAAAATGACTTTTTTCAAATAGTGATGGTGCTGTTTTTTTTTTTTTTTTTTTTTACATCAGTAATGTCCTGACTATACTTTGTGATCAGCTGAATGCCACTTTGGTGAATAAAAGTACCAATTTCCTTCTGAAACAGCTAAATCTGTACATTATTCCAAACTTTTGGCCGCCAGTGTATATTTGTCTAAAAAACTAATTTCATGCATTTAAGCATTTGCCTTTAGATCTGAAGGTCTTTAAGATCATGAGAAACATGCATTCAGTCAGGTGTTTATCTGATACTATACATGTTCTTGTATGGGATCACAGTACAGACGACAGAGAAAAATCTAGATTCACGTGTTGAAACACTAAATAACACATTATATCAGTTTTAATGGAGCTAGTACTGTGAAGCTGTTCACATTCACAGGAAAATGAGCCCTGAATTCTGTTATAAAAGCAAAATGTTGAAAGCCTTAACTATGGTTACTAATCTCCAAAAAACATGTGACAGCCCATGACTGTCACCCATTAAAGTGAAATAACTGACTTAAATGCCCTATGGCCACCTACCTGTTCTTTATGAGTGATTTTGGGAAATTCATTGGTGTTAGGA
This sequence comes from Myxocyprinus asiaticus, assembly GCF_019703515.2. Classification (NCBI taxonomy): domain Eukaryota; kingdom Metazoa; phylum Chordata; class Actinopteri; order Cypriniformes; family Catostomidae; genus Myxocyprinus; species Myxocyprinus asiaticus. The sequence continues at coordinate 7,675,262 of NC_059384.1, forward strand.
TAGCTCAGGGGCCAAAGTGCATCAGCTGTTTGGGCTTTAGGCAGATCCTGGTGTGAAGGTGCAGTACAGTGTCTGATGAGCGTCCTGGGATGAGCTCTCTCAGCATGGCTCGGACACTCAGCTTCTCCTGGCCCTTCATCCTACTCCTCTTCCTCTCAGGATTGCAGTGTGATCATAGTGGTCAACCACATGACCGGCAGAAAAGGGACATCAGCAATGACCAGTATGTATTTTTTTTATTATTATTCTTAAAGGACCCTGGAATTGTTCGATATTGTGAAACATATTGAAAACCTTCTTCTTGGAGTGCATTTAGAAGTTTTGACAGGTCAGTCAGTTCATCAGGTTTTTGACTTTCAAACTGGTGATTGATTTGCAGGCCTCGTATGATATCAGAGAATGGACACCTCACCTTCACTGCTGGGTACAACAAAGACATTCGATTCTCAACCTCAGGGACGGGAAGTTTGAAGGTGGGGAACGAGGACCTCATCCAGCAGATAAATCAGGTGAGGTCATGCAATGTTTGAGTCAGTCATGTGTTTGAATTAAAATATGGTTCATGGTAGAAAAGAGATGGTGAGAAAGTACAAGCATTTTTTATTTATTATTTTTTTTTTTTTGAATAAATATTTTGGAATATGTTCTATCTAGAGATATGTCATTAAATCGGAAGAAAGGTTGGTTAAATCTTCACAAAATATCTATGGGTGTTTTGAGAATCTTTTCATAATATAATTTGTTTTGTTGTTGTTTTTTGCTCTATTTTAGATTTTTTATTATTTTTATTTTTTTTATTTAGTTTTTGCATTTGTTTTTTGTTCAATGTTTTGTTTTTTGTTTTGTTTTGTTTTAAAGAATTTAGCACCTAGTAAAAGTTTCAACAAAGCTTATGCACATGCAACTCTGTTCCAGATCAAAATTAACAAAGCTGACATCGATAACATAAAGAACAGTGGCCCACCTCCGGATATTACAAACCAGCTCAATCAACTCAACACCAGAGTGACTACACTTGAGTCAAAAGTTCAAACCATAGAACAGGTACTGCTGTAATCATCAAATTTACTCAGGCCTTATTGCTCGTGATTAAAGGCCAATCATTTCAGTCTTTACAGTTTAATTAGAGTTTTATGATTTTCTGTGTTTTATAGACAGTACAGCGTAAGACCTGCAGCAGTAATCCATGTCAGAATGCAGGAACGTGCCTGAATTTACTGGACGCCTTTTACTGCCTCTGTCCTGACAACTGGCAGGTCAGTCATTCAGACCTACAGTGCTCTGCAAAAGCGAGAATGTATTAAAAAAATAATGCAATGAATATTTCTATTTGTCAAATAACTTCATACAAAGTGCAGTAAACAAAAAACAAACTCAATATTTGGTGTGACCCCTTTGCAGCAATTCTCCTAGGTACATTTACACACAGTTTTTCAAGGTTGGTGGCAGATAGGTTGTTCCAAGCATCTTAGAGAACTTGCCACAGTTCTATGTATTTAGGCTGTCTCAATTACTTCTGTCTCTTCATGTAATCCCAGACTGACTCAGTGATGTTGAGATCTGGGCTCTGTGGGGGCCATGCCATCTGTTGCAGAAACCCTTGTTCTGCTCCTATTCTATTTTATTTGTTAAAGGAATGTTTGGAAATCAAATTTTCTAATTTCCTTCTGACACATTAAAGCAGAAGATTTAAAATAACCATCTTAAAACAATATATATATATATATATATATTTGTGAACATCTAATGTGACACTTGATGTGATATAAAAAAAAAAAATAAATAAAATATATATATATATATATATATATACACACACTACCGGTCAAAAGTTTTGAAACACTTGACTGAAATGTTTATCATGATCTTAAAAATCTGTTGATCTGAAGGCGTATGCTTAAATGTTTGAAATTAGTTTTCTAGACAAAAATATAATTGTGCCACCATATTAATTTATTTCATTATAAAACTAAAATTTAATTAAAAAAAAACATTTTTGAAATTGATGACTTGGACCAAATAATAAAGAAAAGCAGCGACTAAGTGCCCAACATAGATGGGAACTCCTTCAATACTGTTTAAAAAGAATCCCAGGGTGATACCTCAAGAAGCTGGTTAAGAAAATGTCAAGAGTACATGTCTGCAAATTCTAGGCAAAGGGTGACTACTTTGAAGATGCTAAAATATAACACAGTTTTGATTTATTTGGGATTTTGCAACATAATTCCCATAGTTCCATATACGTTATTCCATAGTTTTGATGACTTTACTATTATTCTAAATGTGAAAAAAAAAAAAATTATAATAAAGAATGAGTAAGTGTTTCAAAACTTTTGACCGGTAGTGTATATATTCTTGTTGCACTCTAATCTGTCTTGGATTCTACTATTCTGATGCTAGTGAAACTTTGTACTGCAGCACTTTTTGTACTGCTGTCTCCTTAAGATGAATCGCTTATGATGTATTATTCCTCTTTTGTAAGTTGCTTTGGATAAAAGCATCTGCCAAATGAATAAATGTAAATGTAAATTATATTGATTGCCACTTGTCTCTCTCTCACAGGGTCCCATATGTGCTGTAGATGTTAATGAGTGTCAAATCTTAGCAGGATCTCCTCTGGGCTGTCAGAACGGGGCCACATGTGTCAATACACCTGGCTCTTACACGTAATACTTTATTATCTGTCTATATTTCTACTATGGGAGAGCTTGCACACGTCTGTGTGTTTTGGTTGTTTTTCTATTAGTTTTGGAGCTTCTTCTGGGCTCTTCCCTGTACTTCTTTAATCAACAGCTTTAAGATGACAATTTTCATCTGACTTCACCTGTTTATTTTGGAGAGCGCCTCCATTTCTTTCTCCCTTGTTTAACCTGTCTGAGCAACCTGTGTGCGGGTTGCATCAAAACACCAAGAAAAGCTGATCTCAGTTGTATGTTCATATTTTTCTTTTGTTTTTTAGTTGTACATGTACTCCAGAATGGTATGGCCCACACTGTACGTCCCGCTATGATGACTGCGCAGGCGGGAGCCAGGATCTGTGCGTTCATGGGGTGTGCATTGATTCTGACAGAGTCACGCCGAACCAGGTGATTCACATTTACTAATTATTTTTGGGGCTATTTGCCATTTTTACTGATTGGTCAGTTCAGAGGTGACAGGAAACCATGTGAGGGAGAAGGTGGGTACAGAGAAAACCTCACAACAGATGCACCGCCCTTATTTTATTTATGTCATTTTTAGCCAAGGGTGACAGGATATTGAAGGGCAAAGAGAGGAATGGGATTGGGAATGTTTAGAACTCCAAACATTGAACAAGAATCGAAGAATCAGACCTGGTTTCTCGTGAGCTAAAAGATCATATGTCATGATCACATATTAATGCTGAAGTATGTAATTCCTGCGAAACTAGCGCCACCGAATGGAATTGCAAAAATAAACAATGTTTTAAAACAGCTTTCTGAAAACGCCCCTCATCTGTTGTTGTTCAAACAGTCAGATAGTCCCGTCCCCAATTCACGTCATTAGTTGAATAACGTTGTTGGGGCAGGTCTAAGCGGGTCTCTCAAAACAAACACTGGAATTTCTATAGTGCCACACAGACACAGTGTTTATAGATTTTGAGAAAATGAATCTATGAATGGCTTACTTATACACTCACTGAGCACTTTATTACGAACACTATGGTCCTAATAAAGTGCCTGACGTGGTCTTCTGCTGTTGTAGCCTATCTGCCTCAAGATTTGACATGTTGTGCATTCTGAGATGCTATTCTGCTCACTACAATTGTACAGAGTGGTTATCTGATTTACCTTAGCCTTTCTGTCAGCTCGAACCAATCTGGCCATTCTCTGTTGACCTCTCTCATCAACAAGGCATTTTCATCTGCAGAACTGCCGCTCACTGGATGTTTTTTGTTTTTGGCACCATTCTGAGTAAATTCTAGAGACTGTTGTGCGTGAAAATCCCAGGAGATCAGCAGTTACATAAATACTCAAACCAGCCCGTCTGGCACCAACAATCATGCCATGGTCGAAATCACTGAGATCACATTTTTCCCCATTCTGATGGTTGATGTGAACAATAACTGAAGATCCTGACCTGTATCTGATTTTACGCATTACACTGCTGACATACGATTGGCTGATTAAATAATCGCATGAATAAGTAGGTGTACATGTGTACCTAAAAAGTGCTCAGTGGGTGTAGTTGTTTCTGCATACTAAGCTGGTATAGAAGAAAGTATTTTAACACCGAAAAAGTTACATACTTCAGCTTTAAGTCTTAATAATTCCATGTGCAAGAGTTCTGAAAAGGGCATAAATACAGACAAACTACCATCAGTCCATTTTCTGACAGTAATGTGGTACTAGATGTAGAACCTGTGGCAAAAAAAAAAAAATTGGATTCTCATTTTATTACTTTTTTTTTTCATCATGAAACCACTATCTGCATCCCTTAGAGTTCAGCCTTGCTAATGCTGCGTAATGTAACCTAATGTAACAATGGTGAGGAAATTTCACTTTGACTGTGAAATCAATAAAAATGGCTCCAAGAAACCTTGAGCTCTGAAACATTGATTTCCTGTGCATTAGACTGCTCAGGATTGGAGAAATCCCCTGTGTAAGGTTACTTTCTCAAAAACCATAGTTTTCGGGAAAATACCCTTTGAATCCAGCCTTTAATCATTGCCACAAATAAATGCTTGATTGTTTTAATAAGCACTTTGTTGATACTGGATCTCTTTTTCAGGCACTTAAAATCACTGTTATGAAATTAGATATTGACTATGGAGAGAGACGTCTAATGAATCTTAATTTTAGTTTTCGACAGTTTACCATGAGGTTTAAGCAGCTCTCAAATTACTAGATACAAATAAATCAGCTGGTCCAGATAAATTTTAACCTTTATTTTTCAGATTAGCAGCAGACTTTATTTCTCCTCCATTAACTTATATCTTTAATCTTTCCTTATACTCAAATGAAATCCCAAAGATGTGGAAATCTGCATTTGTTATTCCTTTGTTAAAAGGTGGTGATCCTACTAAATTAGATAACTATAGACCCATTTCTAATCTCTGCATTCTTTCAAAGGTTTTAGAAACTCGTATCAGTGAACAATTGTCTTTGTATTTATCTGAAAATAATATTTTATCTGTTAACCAGTCAGGCTTTAGGAAAAACACAGTACCACTACAGCTGCTATAAAGGTCGTGAATGATATCATCAAGGCCCTTGATAAAGGACATCAGTGTGCATCCCTTTTTATCGATTTATCAAAAGCCTTCGATACTGTTGATCATGAAATATTGAAACTTAGACTTAAAAATATAGGACTATCCGATAACACTATATATTGGTTTGCAAACTATTTAAATGACAGAACACAATGGGTGCAAACGGAAGGTCACTCATCTGTGCCTTTACATATCACCAAGGGTGTTCCTCAGGGGTCTGTTCTAGGGCCACTACATTTTACCA